>NW_024752178.1:0-34733 GCF_018991925.1 Homarus americanus
AGGTGTAGCTGGGCGTGTCGGGTGTACCTGGGAGTGTCAGGGGTGTACCTGGAGTGTCTGAGGTGTACCTGGGAGTGCCAGATGAGCACATGGGAATATCAGAGGTGTATCTGGGAGTGTTTGGGGTATACCTGGGAGTGTCAGAGGTGTACCTGGGAGTGTCAGAGGTGTACCTGGGAGGCCAGAGATGTACCTGGGAGTGTCTGAGGTGTACCTGGGAGTGTCTGAGGAGTACCTGGGAGTAAGCCAGGGGAGAACCAGGGAGTGTTAGGAGGTGTACCTGGGAGTGTCAGGGCGTGTACCTGGGAGTGTCAGAGGTGTACCAGTAGTGTCACGGAGTACCTGGGAGGAAAGGTATACCTGGGAGTATCGAGGTGTACTTGGAAAATCGGAGGTGTACCTGGGAGTGCCAGGAGGTGTACCTGGGAGTGTCGTGGAGATGTACCTGGGAGTGTCAGAGGTGTACCTGAGAGTGTCAGAGGTGTACCTGGCAGTGTCAGAGGTGTACCTGGGGTGTCAGGAGGTACCCTGAGAGTGTCAGAGGGGTACCTGGGAGTGTCAGAGGAGCACTGGGAGGATAGGAGGTACCTGGGAGTGTCAGAGGTGTACCTGGGATTGTCAGGAGGTGTAACTGGGGAGTGTCAGAGGTGTACCTGGGAGTGTCAGGAGGTGTACCTGGGAGTGTCAGGGGTGTACCTGGGAGTGTCAGAGGTGTACCTGGGAGTGTCAGGGGAGGTGTACCACCTGGGAGGTTCGAGGTGTACCTGGGAGTGTCTGAGGTGTACCTGGGAGCAAGTCAGGAGGAGAATCAGGAGTGTAAGACGTGTACCTGGGGAGCAACAGAGGTGAACCAGGGAGTGTCGGAGGATTATCTGGGAGTGTCAGAGGTATAACTGGGACTATCGGAGGTGTACCTGGGGTATCGGAGGTGTACCTGGGAGTGTCAGGAGGTACCTGGGAGTGTCAGAGGTGTTCCTGAGAGTGTCAGAGGTGTACCCGGGAGTGCTGGGGCGTGGTGCCTGGTAGTGTCAGAGGTGTACCTGGGAGTGTCAGGAGGTGTTCCTGGGAGGTTGGTGAGGTGTACCTGGGAGTGCTCAGGGGTGTACCTGGGAGTGTCTGGGGAGTACCGGAGTGTCAGAGGTGTACCTGGGAGTGTCAGGGGTGTACCTGGGGAGAGTGTCAGAGATGCACCTTGGAGTGCCAGGAGGTGTACCTGGGCGTGCTGTCAGCGGTGTACCTGGGAGCGTCAGAGGTGTACCTGGGAGGTCAGGAGGTGCATCACCTGGGAGGAGAAGGTACATGAGTGTCGGAGGTGCACCTGGGAGTGTCGGAGGTGTACCTGGGAGGAGTCAGGAGGTACCTGGGAGGTCAGAGGTGTACCTGGGAGTGTCAGCGGTGTACCTGGGAGTGTCTGAGGTGTACCTGGGAGTGTCAGAGGTGTGCCTGGGAGGCCGAGGTGTACCTGGAGTGTCTGAGCTGCACCTGGGAGTGTCTGGAGGTGTACTCAGTAGTGTCTGAGGCACCTGGCAGTGTCAGGAGGCCCAGAAAGGTGGAGAAGAGCACATGGAAAAGTCAAAGTAGTACCTGGGAGGTCAGAGGTGTGTACCTGGTAGTGTCAGGGGTGGTGTACTTGGGAGCAAGTGTCAGAGGTGTACCTGGGAGTGTCATTGGTGTACCTGGGGAGTGTCAGAGGTGTACCTGGGAGTATCAGGGGTGTACCTGGGAGTGTCTGGCTGTACCTGGGAGGTCAGAGGTACCTGGAAGTGTCAGGAGGTGTACCTGGGAATGTCAGGAGGTGTACCTGGGAGTGGTTCGAGGTACCTGCAAGTGTCTGAGGGGTACCTGGGAGTGTCGGGGAGAACCAGGGGAGGTGTGTAAGAGGTGTACTGGGAGTGTCAGATGTACCTGGGAGGCCGAGGCACCTTGGAATGTCAGAGGTGTACCTGGGAGTGTCAAAGGTGTACCAGGAGTGTCAGAGGAACCAGGGAGTGTCTGGAGGTGTACCTGGGCGTATCGGAGGTGTGCCTGGGAGTATCGGAGGTACCTGGGAGTGTCAGAGGTGTACCTGGGTGTGTCAGAGGTGTACCAGGAGTGGTCAGTGTAGTGCCTGGGAGGTCAAAGGTGTACCTGGGAGACGGAAGTGTACCTGGGAATATCAGAGGTGTACCTGGGAGTGCCAGAGGTGCACCCTGGAGTGTCTGAGAGTGTACCTGGGAGTGTCAAAGGTGTGCCTGGGAGTGTCAGAGGTGTGCCTGGGAGTGTCAGAGGTGCACTTGGGAGTGTCACAGGTGCACCTGGGAGTGTCTGAGGTGTACCTGGGAGTGTCTGAGCTGTACCTGGGAGTGTCTGAGCTGCACCTGGGAGTGTCTGAGGTGTACCTGGCAGTGTCTGAGGTATACCTGGCAGTGTCAGAGGTGTACCTGGGAGTGTGAGAAGAGTACATGGGAGCGTCAAAGGAGTACCTGGGAGTGTCAGAGGTGTACCTGGGGTGTCAGTGGTGCTTGGGGTGTCAGAGGTGTGCCTGGGGAGTGTCAGAGGTGTGCCTGGGGTGCAGAGAAGTGTACCTGGGAGTGTCGGAGGTGTACCTGGGAGAGTCAGAGGTGTACCTGGGAGTGTCAGAGGTATACCTGGGAGTGTCAGCGGTGTACCTGCGAGTGTCTGAGGTGTACCTAGGAGTGTCAGAGGTGTGCTTGGGAGTGTCAGAGGTGTGCCTGGGAGTGTCAGAGGTGCACATGGGAGTGTCACAGGTGCACCTGGGAGTGTCTGAGGTGTACCTGGAAGTGTCTGAGCTGTACCTGGGAGTGTCATTGGTGTACCTGGGAGTATCAGAGGTGTACCTGGAAGTGTCAGAGGTGTACCTGGGAGTAGCAGAGGTGTACCTGGGAGTGTCATTAGGTGTACCTGGGAGGAGAGGGGTGTAACTGGGAGTGTCAGAGGAGTACCTGGAGTGTCAGAGGTGTACCTGGGAGGTCTAGGGTGTACCTGGGAGTGTCAGAGGAGTACCTGGGAGGCCGAGGTTTACCTGGGAGGTCTGGGTGTACCTGGGAGTGTCAGAGGTGCACCTGGGAGGTCTGGGGTGCACCTCGGGAGGTCAGAGGTGTACCTGGGAGGCTGGGTGTACCTGGGAGGCCAGGGGTGTACCTGGGAGTGTCTGAGGTGTACCTGGGAGTGTCAGATGAGTACCTGGGAATGTCAGAGGTGTATCTGGGAGTGTCTGGGGTGTACCTGGGAGTGTCACAGGTGTACCTGGAAGTGTCAGAGGTGTACCTGGGAGTGTCAGAGGTGTACCTGGGAGTGTCGGAGGTGTACCTGGAAGTGTCAGAGATGTACCTGGGAGTGTCTGAGGTGTACCTGGGAGTGTCTGAGGTATACCTGGGAGTGTCAGGGAAGAACCAGGGAGTGTAAGAGGTGTACCTGGGAGTGTCAGAGGTGTTCCTGTGAGTGTCGGAGGTGTACCTTGGAGTGTCAGAGGTGTACCTGGGAGTGTCAGAGCTGTACCTGGGAGTGCCTGAGGTGTACCTGACAGTGTGTGAGGTGTACCTGGTAGTGTCAGCGGTGTACCTGGGAGTGTCAGCGGTGTACCTGGGAGTGTCAGAGGTGTACCTGGGAGTGTCAGAGGTGTACCTGGGAGTGTCAGGGGTGTACCTGGGAGTGTCTGGGGAGTACCTCGGAGAGTCAGAGGTGTAGCTGGGCGTGTCAGGGGTGTACCTGGGAGTGTCAGGGGTGTACATGGGAGTGTCTGAGGTGTACCTGGGAGTGTCAGATGAGTACCTGGGAATATCAGAGGTGTATCTGGGAGTGTTTGGGGTATACCTGGGAGTGTCAGAGGTGTACCTGGGAGTGTCAGCGTTGTACCTGCGAGTGTCTGAGGTGTACCTGGGAGTGTCAGAGGTGTGCTTGGGAGTGTCAGAGGTGTGCCTGGGAGTGTCAGAGGTGCACTTGGGAGTGTCACAGGTGCACTTGGCAGTGTCTGAGGTGTACCTGGAAGTGTCTGAGCTGTACCTGGGAGTGTCATTGGTGTACCTGGGAGTGTCAGAGGTGTACCTGGAAGTGTCAGAGGTGTACCTGGGAGTAGCAGAGGTGTACTTGGGAGTGTCAGGGGTGTACATGGGAGTGAGGGGTGTAACTGGGAGTGTCAGAAGAGTACCTGGGAGTGTCAGAGGTGTACCTGGGAGTGTCTGTACCTGGGAGGTCAGAGGAGTACCTGGGAGTGTCAGAGGTACTGGGAGTGTCTGGGGTGTACCTGGGAGTGTCAGAGGTGTACCTGGAGTGTCTGGGGTGTTTCTCGGAGTGTCAGGAGGTGTACCTGGAGGCTAGGTGTACCTGGGGAGTGTCAGGGGTGTACCTGGGAGTGTCTGAGGTGTACCTGGGAGTGTCAGATGAGTACCTGGGAATGTCAGAGGTGTATCTGGGAGTGTCTGGGGTGTACCTGGGAGTGTCACAGGTGTACCTGGAAGTGTCAGAGGTGTACCTGGGAGTGTCAGAGGTGTACCTGGGAGTGTCGGAGGTGTACCTGGAAGTGTCATAGATGTACCTGGGAGTGTCTGAGGCACTGGGAGGTCAGGGGTGTACCCAGTGTCAGAGGTGTACCTGGGAGGTCAGAGGTGTACCTGGAGTGTCAGAGGTGTAACAGGAGTGTCAGGGGGTACCTGGGAGTGTCAAAGGTGTGTACCTGGGAGTGTCAGAGGTACCTGGGAGTGTCAGAGGAGAAGCAGGAGGTCAGAGGTGTACCTGGGAGTGTCAGATGTGTACCAGGGAGGTCAGAGGTGTACCTGGGAGGCCAGAGGTGTACCAGGAGTGTCAGAGGAGTGCCTGGGAGTGTCAGCGGTGTACCTGGGAGTTTGATGCCTGGGATTATCAGAGGTGTACCAAGGAGTGTTAGAGGTGTACCTGGGAGTGTCAGAGGTGAACCAGGAGTGTCGGAGGAGACTGGGAGTGTCAGAGGTGTACCTGGGAGGTCAGAGGTACCTGGGAGTGTCAGAGGTGTACCTGGAAGTGTCAGGAGGTACCTGGAGTGTCTGAGGTGTACCTGGGAGGTCAGGTGTGTACCAGAGAGTGTCAGAGGAGTACCTTGGGTGTCAGTAGGTGTACCTGGGAGTGTTGAGATGTACCTGGGAGTGTATGAGGTGTGCCTGGGAGTGTCAGGTGTGTACCAGGTGTCAGAGGAGCACCTGGGAGTGTCAGAGGTCTACCTGGGGGTGTCAGAGGTACCTGGGAGTGTCAGAGATGTACCTGGGAGTGTCAGAGGTGTATCTGGGAGTGGTCAGAGGTGTACCTGGCAGTGTCAGAGGTGTACCTGGGAGTGTCTGATGTGTACCTGGGAGGTGTCGGATATGTTCCTGGGAAGTGGGGGGTGTACCTGGGAGTGTCAGGGGTGTACCTGGGAGGTGAGAGGTGTACCAGGGAGTGTCTGAGGTGTACCTGGGAGTGTCTGAGGTGTACCTGGGAGGTCAGAGGAGAACCAGGAGGTCAGAGAGTGTGCCTGGGAGTGTCAGGGGTGTACCTGGGAGGTCAGGGGTGTACCTGGGAGGTCTGACGGTACCTGGGAGGCCAGATGAGTACCTGGGAATATCAGAGGTGTACCTGGGAGGTCGGAGGTTTTCCTGAGTGTCAGAGGTGTATCTGGGAGTGTCAGAGGTGTACCGGAGGTCAGATGGTACCTGGGAGTGTCTGGTGTACCTGGGAGGTTCTGGGGTGTACCTGGGAGTGCTCTGGGTGTACCTGGGAGTGTCTGAGGTGTACTGGGAGTGTCAGAGGTGAGCACCTGGGAGTCAGAGGTGTACCTGGGAGTGTCTGGGGTGTACCTCGGAGTGTCAGAGGTGTACCTGGGAGTGTCAGAGGTACCTGGCGGTGTCTGGGGTGTACCTGGGAGTGTCTGGGTACCTGGGAGGTCTGAGGTACCTGGGAGTGTCAGAGGAGTACCTGGGAGTGTCAGAGGTGTATCTGGGAGTGTCTGGGGTGTACCTGGAGGCCAGAGGTGGCCTGGAGGTCAGGGGTGTACCTGATGGCAGGGGGTGTGACCTGGGAGTGTTTGAGGTCTTCCTGGAGTGTCAGGTGTACCGAAGTGTCAGAGGTGCACCTGGGAATGTCAGAGGTGTACCTGGGAGTGTCTGGGGAGTACCCGGAGTGTCAGAGGTGTATCTGGGAGTGTCAGGGGTGTACCTGGGAGTGTCAGGGATGTACCTGGGAGTGTCTAAGGTACCTGGGAGTGTCTGAGGAGAACCTGGGAGTGTCAGGGTGAACCAGGAGTGTCAGAGGTACCTGGGAGGTCAGAGGTGTACCTGGGAGTGTCAGAGGTATTCTAGGGAGGTCAGTGGAGTACCTGGGAGTGTCAAAGGTGTACCTGAGCACGGAGTACCTGGGAATATCGGAGGTGTACCTGGGAGTGCCAGAGGTGTACCTGAGGAGAGGTACCTGGAGTGTCACAGGTGTATCTGGGAGTGCTCAGAGGCACCTGGCAGTGTCAGAGAACTTGGGGTGTCAGAGGTGTACCTGGGAGTGCTAGAGGGGTGCCTGGGAGTATCAGAGGAGTAACTGGGAGTGTCAGGGGTGTACCTGGGAGTGTCAGAGGTGTACCTGGGAGTGTCAGAGGTGTACCTGGGAGTGGCTGAGGTGTTCCTGGGAGTGTCTGAGGTGTACCTGGGAGTGTCAGAGAACCAGGGAGGTAAGACGTGGCACTGGGAGTGTAGGGGGAAACTAGGAGTGACAGAGAGTACCTGGGAGTGTCAGCGGTGTACCTGGGAGTGTCGGATGTACCTGGGAGTATCAGAGGTGTACCTGGGACTATCGGAGGTGTACCTGGGGGTATCGGAGGTGAACCTGGGAGTGTCCGAGGTGTACCTGGAGTGTCGGAGGTGTTCCTGAGAGTGTCAGAGGTGTACCTGGGAGTGTAAGAGGTGCACCTGGAGGTCAGGGGTGTACCTGGATATCAAGGGTGTAACTGGAGGTCAGGGGTGAACTGGGAGTGTTGAGGTGTAACTGGGAGTGTCGGGCGGTGCACCTGGAGTGTCAGCGGTACCTGGGAGTGTCAGGGGTGTAACTGGGATGTCAGGCGGTAACTGGGAGTGTCGGTGTAACTGGGAGGTCAGAGGTGTACCTGGGAGTGTCAGGCGTGTAACTGGGAGTGTCTGAGGTGTAACTGGAGTGTCAGAGGTGTACCTGGGAGGAAAGAGGTGTACCTGGGAGGTCAGGGGTGTACCTGGGAGTGTCAGGGTGTAACTGGAGTGTCAGGCGTGTAACTGGGAGTGTCGGAGGTAACTGGGAGTGTCAGGTGTACCTGGGAGTGTCAGAGGTGTACCTGGGAGTGTCAGAGGTGTACCTGGGAGGTCAGGGGTGTACCTGGGAGTGTCAGGGGTGTACCTGGGAGTGTCTGAGGTACCTGGGAGGTCAATGAGTACCTGGGAATGTCAGAGGTGTATCTGGGAGGCCTGGGGTGTACCTGGGAGGTCAGAGGTGTACCTGGGAGTGTCAGAGGTACCTGGAGTCAGAGGTGTTCCTGGGAGGTCGGAGGTGTACCTGAAGGTCAGAGATGTACCTGGGGGTGTCTGAGGTGTACCTGGGAGGTCTGAGGTATACCTGGGAGTGTCAGGGAAGAACCAGGGGAGGTAAGAGGTGTACCTGGAGTGTCAGAGGTGTTCCTGGGAGTGTCGGAGGTTTACCTTGAGTGTCAGAGGTGTACCTGGGAGTGTCAGAGCTGTACCTGGGAGTGCCTGAGGTGTACCTAACAGGTGGAGGTGTACCTGGTAGTGTCAGCGGTGTCCTGGGAGGTCAGCGTGTGCCTGGGAGGTCAGAGGTGTACCTGGGAGTGTCAGAGGTGTACCTGGGAGTGTCAGGGGTGTACCTGGGAGTGTTCAGAGTACCCTGGAGTGTCAGAGGTGTAGCTAGGCACCCGGTCAGGTACCTGGGAGTGTCTGAGGTGTACCTGGGAGTGTCAGATGAGTACCTGGGAATATCAGAGGTATCTGGGAGTGTTTGGGGTATACCTGGGAGTGTCAGAGGTGTACCTGGGAGTGTCACGTGTACCTGCAGTGTCTGAGGTGTACCTGGGAGTGTCAGAGATGTGCTTGGGAGTGTCAGAGGTGTGCCTGGGAGGTCAGAGGTGCACTCTGGGAGTGCACAGGTGCACCTGGGAGTGTTTGAGGTGGACCTGGAAGTGTCAGAGCTGTACCTGGAGTGTCATTGGTGTACCTGGGAGTGTCAGAGGTGTACCTGGAAGTGTCCGAGTACCTGGGAGGTCAGAGGTGTACCTGGGAGTGTCTGAGGTGTACCTGGGAGTGTCTGAGGTGTACCTGGGAGTGTCAGAGGAGAATCAGGGAGTGAAAGACGTACCTGGGAGGTCAGAGGTGAACCAGGAGTGTCGGAGGATTATCTGGGAGTGGTCAGAGGTGTAACTGGGACTATCGGAGGTGTACCTGGGGGTATCGGAGGTACCTGGGAGTGTCAGGAGGTGTACCTGGGAGTGTCGGAGGTGTTCCTGAGTGTCAGGAGGTGTACCTGGGAGTGCCAGGGTGGTGTACCTGGTAGTGTCAGAGGTGTACCTGGGAGGCAGAGGTGTTCCTGGGAGTGTCAGAGGTGTACCTGGGAGGTCAGGGGTGTACCTGGGAGTGTCTGGGAGTACCTCGGAGTGTCAGAGGTGTACCTGGGAGGTAGGGGTGTACCTGGGAGTCAGAGATGTACCTGGGAGTGTCTGAGGTGTACCTGGGAGTGTCTGAGCAGTACCTGGGAGTGTCAGGGGAGAACCAGGGAGGTCAGAGGTGTACCTGGGAGTGTCAGAGGTGTACCTGGGAGTGTCAGAGGTGTACCAGGGAGTGTCAGTGAGTACCTGGGAGTGTCAAAGGTGTACCTGGGAGTATCGGAGGTGTACCTGGGAGTATCGGAGGCCTGGGAATATCGGAGGTGTACCTGGGAGTGTCGGAGGTGTACCTGGGAGTGTCGGAGGTGTTCCTGAGAGTGTCAGAGGTGTACCTGGGAGTGTCAGAGGATAATCAGGGAGTGTCACAGGTGTATCTGGGAGTGTCAGAGGTGTACCTGGGGAGTCAGGGGTGTACCTGGTAGTGTCAGAGGTGTACCTGGGAGTGTCAGAGGTGTACCTGGGAGTGTCAGAGGTGTAACAGGGAGTGTCAGGGGGGTACCGGGAGTGTCAGAGGTGTACCTGGGAGTGTCAGAGGTGTACCTGGGAGTGTCTGAGGTGTACCTGGGAGTGTCTGAGGTGTACCTGGGAGTGTCAGAGGAGAAGTGAGGGAGCAGCAGAGGTACCTGGGAGTGTCAGAGGTACCAGGGAGTGTCAGAGGTGTACCTGGGAGTGTCAGAGGTGTACCAGGGAGTGTCAGAGGAGTGCCTGGGAGTACAGAGGTGTACCTGGGAGTGTCGGATGTGTACCTGGGATTATCAGAGGTGTACCAGGAGGTTAGAAGTGTACCTGGGAGGCCGGGGAGGAACCAGGAGTGTCGGAGGAGTATCTGGGAGTGTCAGAGGTGTACCTGGGAGTGTCAGAGGTGTACCTGGAGTGTCAGAGGTGTACCTGGAAGTGTCAGAGGGGTACCTGGGAGTGTCTGAGATGTACCTGGGAGTGTCAGGTGTACGGAGAGAGGTCAGGAGAGTACCTTGGGGTGTCATAGGTACCTGGGAGGTCTGAGATGTACCTGGGAGTGGTGGGAGGTGTACCTGGAGTGTCAGGTGTACCAGGAGTGTCAGAGGAGTACCTGGGAGTGTCAGAGGTCTACCTGGGGGTGTCAGAGGTGTACCTGGGAGTGTCAGATGTACCTGGGAGTGTCAGCGTGTATCTGGGAGGTCAGAGGTGTACCTGGGTGTCAGAGGTGTACCTGGGTGTCAGAGGTGTACCTGGGAGTGTCTGATGTGTACCTGGGAGTGTCGGATATGTTCCTGGGAGGTCAGGGGAGTACCTGGGAGTGTCAGGGGTGTACCTGGGAGGTGGAGAGGTGTACCTGGAGTGTCTGAGGTGTACCTGGGAGGTCTGAGGTGTGCCTGGGAGTGTCAGGAGGAGAAGCAGGAGTGTCAGAGGTGTACCTGGAGGTCAGGTGTACCTGGGAGTGTCAGGTACCTGGGAGTGTCTGACGTGTACCTGGGAGTGTCAGATGAGTACCTGGGAATATCAGAGGTGTACCTGGGAGTGTCGGAGGTTTTCCTGAGAGTGTCAGAGGTGTGATCTGGGAGTGTCAGAGGTGTACCTGGGAGTGTCAGATGTGTACCTGGGAGTGTCTGGGGTACCTGGGAGGTCTGGGGTGTACCTGGGAGTGTCTGAGGTGTACTGGGAGGTCAGAGGGAGTACCTGGGAGGTCAGAGGTGCACATGGAGTGTCTGGGCTGTACCTCGGAGGTCAGAGGTGTACTTGGGAGGTGAGATGGTACCTGGGAGTGTCTAGGGTACCTGGGAGGTCTGAGGTGCCTGGGAGGTCAGAGGAGTACCTGGGAGTGTCAGAGGTACTTGGGAGTGTCTGGGGTGTACCTCGGAGTGTCAGAGGTGTACTTGGGAGGTCAGAGGTGTACCTGGGAGTGTCAGGGGTGTACCTGGGAGTGTCAGAGGTACCTGGGAGTGTCTGGGGTGTACCTGGGAGTGTCTGAGGTGTACTGGGAGGTCAGAGGAGCCTGGGAGTGTCAGAGGTGTACCTGGGAGGTCTGGGTGAACATGGAGTGTCAGAGGTGTACTTGGGAGTGTCAGGAGGTGTACCTGGCGGTGTCTGGGGTACCTGGGAGTGTCTGGGGTGTAACTGGGAGTGTCTGGAGGTGTACCTGGGAGTGTCAGAGGAGTACCTGGGAGTGCATAGTATCTGGGAGTGTCTGGGGTACCTGGGAGTGTCAGAGGTGTACCTGGGAGTGTCAGGGGTGTACCTGGGAGTGGCAGGGTGTGACCTGGGAGTGTCTGAGGTGTACCTGGGAGTGTCAGGGGTGTACCTGGAAGTGTTAGAGGTACCTGGGAGGTCAGAGATGTACCGAACACAGAGGAGTACCAGGGAGTGTCAGATGAGTACCTGAAGGAGGTGTATCAGGAGTGTTTGGTGTACCTGGGAGGCCGAGGTACCTGGGAGTGTCAGAGGTGTACCTGGGAGTGTCAGAGATGTACCTGGGAGGTCTGAGGTGTACCTGGGAGGTTCTGAGGAGTACCTGGGAGTGTCAGGGGAGAACCAGGGAGGTCAGAGGTACCTGGGAGTGGTCAGAGGTACCTGGGAGTGTCAGAGGTGTACCAGGGAGGTCAGAGTACCTGGGGAGGTCAAAGTATACCTGGGAGACGGAGGTACCTGGAATATCGGAGGTGTATCTGGGAGCCAGAGGTGTAATTGGGAGTGTAAGAGGTGTACCTGGGAGGTCAGGGGTGTACCTGGGAGGACAGGGGTGAACTGGGAGTGTCAGGTGTGTAACTGGGAGTGTCGGAGGTGTAACTGGGAGGTCAGAGTACCTGGGAGGTCAGAGGCACCTGGGAGTGTCAGAGGTGTACCTGGGAGTGTCAGGGGTGTACCTGGGAGGTCAGAGGTGTACTTGGGAGTGTCGGAGGTGTACCTGGGAGTGTCGGAGGTGTTCCTGAGAGTATCAGAGGTGTACTGGGAATGTCAGAGGTACCTGGGAGTGTCTGGGGAGTACCTCGGAGTGTCAGAGGTGTACCTGGGAGTGTCAGGGGTGTACCTGGGAGTTCAGAGATGCACCTGGGAGTGTCCAGAGGTACCTGGGAGTGTCTGAGGAACCTGGGAGTGTCAGGGTGAACCAGGGTGTCAGAGGTGTACCTGGGAGGCTGCAGAGGTGTACCTGGGAGTGTCAGAGGCGTTCTAGGGAGTGTCAGTGGAGTACCTGGGAGTGTCAGATGTGTACCTGGGAGCACGACGTGTACCTGGGAATATCGGAGGCTCTGGGAGGCCAGAGGTACCTGGGAGGAGGAGAAGTACCTGGGAGTGTCACAGGTGTATCTGGGAGTGTCAGAGGTGTACCTGGCAGTGTCAGAGATGTACCTGGGGGTGTCAGAGGTGTACCTGGGAGTGTCAGAGGGGTGCCTGGGAGTATCAGAGGAGTAACTGGGAGTGTCAGGGGTGTACCTGGGAGTGTCAGAGGTGTACCTGGGAGTGTCAGAGGTGTACCTGGGAGTGGCTGAGGTGTTCCTGGGAGTGTCTGAGGTGTACCTGGGAGTGTCAGAGGAGAACCAGGGAGTGTAAGACGTGTACCTGGGGAGTCAGATGTGTACCAGGGAGTGTCAGAGGTGTACCTGGGAGGCTGGAGGTGTACCAGGGAGGTCAGAGGAGTACCTGGGAGTGCTGAAGGCGCACCTGGGATGGATGTGTACCTGGGAGTATCAGAGGTGTACCAGGAGGTTAGAGGTGTACCTGGGAGGAGTCGGAGGAGTATCTGGAGTGTCAGAGGTACCTGGGACTATCGGAGGTGTACCTGGGGGTATCGGAGGTGAACCTGGGAGTGTCCGAGGTGTACCTGGGAGTGTCGGAGGCCTGAGGAGTGTCAGAGGTGCACCTGGGAGTGTAAGAGGTGTACCTGGGAGGTCAGGGGTGTACCTGGGAGGTCGAGGGTGTAACTGGAGTGTCAGGTGTAACTGTGAGTGTTGGAGGTGTAACTGGGAGTGTCAGGTGTACCTGGTGTCAGCAGGTACCTGGGAGTGTCAGGGTGGAACCATGTCAGGCGTGTAACTGGGAGTGTCGGAGGTGTAACTGGGAGTGTCAGAGGTACCTGGGAGTGTCAGGCGTGTAACTGGGAGTGCTTGATAACTGGGAATGTCAGAGGTGTACCTGGGAGTGTCAGAGGTACCGGAGTGTAGGAGGTACCTGGGAGTGTCAGGGGTGTACCTGGGATTGTCAGGGTGTAACTGGGAGTGCATCAGGCGTGTAACTGGGAGTGTCGGAGGTGTAACTGGGAGTGTCAGAGGGTGTACCTGGGAGGTCAGAGGTGTACCTGGAGTGCCAGAGGTGCACTGGGGAGTGTCAGCGGTGTACCTGGGAGTGTCGGATGTGTACCTGGGAGTATCAGAGGTGTACCAGGGAGTGTTAGAAGGCACGGGAGGTCAGAGGTGAACCAGGAGTGTCGGAGGAGTATCTGGGAGTCAGGAGGTGTACCTGGGACTATCGGAGGTGAACCTGGGGGTATCGGAGGTGAACCTGGGAGTGTCCTGGAGGTGTACCTGGGAGTGTCGGAGTTCTTGAGAGTGTCAGAGGTGTACCTGGGAGTAAGAGGTGTACCTGGGAGTGTCAGGGGTGTACCTGGGAGTGTCAGGGGTGTAACTGGGAGGTCAGGGTGTAACTGGGAGTGTTGGAGGTGTAACTGGGAGTGTCAGCGGTGTACCTGGGAGTGTCGGAGGCTGTTCCTGAGAGTGTCAGAGGTGTACCTGGGAGTGTCAGCGGTGTACCTGGTAGTGTCAGGGGTACCTGGGAGTGTAAGAGGTGTACCTGGGAGTGTCAGGTGTACCTGGGGGTGCCAGGGGTGTAACTGGGAGCAGGCAGGTGTAACTGGGAGTGTCGGAGGTGTAACTGGGAGTGTCAGAGGTACCTGGGAGTGTCAGAGGAGGTACCTGGGACAGAGGTACCTGGGAGTGTCAGGGGTGTACCTGGGAGTGTCAGGGTGGGAGGTCAGGTGTAACTGGGAGTGTTGGAGGTAACTGGGAGTGGGGGCGGTGTACCTGGGAGTGTCGGAGGCTGTTCCTGAGAGTGTCAGAGGGGTGTACCTGGGAGTGTCAGCGTGTACCTGGTAGTGTCAGGGGGTGTACCTGGGAGTGTAAGAGGTGTACCTGGGAGGTCAGGTGTACCTGGGGTGTCAGGGGTGTAACTGGGAGTGTCAGGCGTACCTGGGAGTGTCGGAGGTGTAATGGAGTGTCAGAGGTGTACCTGGAGTGTCAGAGGTGTACCTGGGAGTGTCAGGAGGTGTACCTGGGAGTGTCAGGGTGTACCTGGGAGTGCCGGAGGTGTACCTGGGAGTGTCAAAGGTGTACCTGGGAGTGTCTGAGGTGTACCTGGGAGTGTCTGAGGTACCTGGGAGTGCTCGAGGTGTACCTGGGAGTGTCAGAGGAGAACCAGGGAGTAGGAACCAGGGAGTGTCGGAGTGAGCATCTGGGAGTGCCGAGGTGTACCTGGACTATCGGAGGTGTACCTGGGGGTATCGGAGGTAAACCTGAGTGTCGGAGGAAACCCTCTGAGAGTGTCAGAGGTGTACCTGGGAGTGTGTAAGAGGTGCACCTGGGAGGTTAGGGGTGTACCTGGGAGGTCAGGGGTGTAACGGGAGTGTCAGGGTGTAAATGGGAGTGTTGGAGGTGTAATCTGGGAGTGTCAGCAGTGTACCTGGGAGTGTCGGAGGCTGTTCCTGAGAGTGTCAGAGGTGTACCTGGGAGTGTCAGTGTACCTAGTGTCAGAGGTGTGCACCTGGGAGTGTGGCAGAGGTGTGCCTGGGGAGGCCAGGGGTGTACCTGGGAGTGTCAGGGGTGTAGTCTGTCAGGCGTGTAACTGGGAGGTTTGGAGGTGTGTAACTGGGGAGTGTCAGGAGATGCACCTGAGGCCAGAGGTGTACCTGGGAGTGTCAGAGGTGTACCTGGGAGTGTCAGCGGTGTGTCTGGGAGTGTCGGATGTGCACCTGAGCATCAGAGGAAACAGGAGTGTTAGGAGGTGTGTCTTGGGGAGGTCAGAGGTGAACCAGGAGGCTCTGGAGGAGTATCTGGGAGTGTCAGGAGGTGTACCTGGGACTTATCGGAGGTGTATCTGGGGTATCGGAGGTGAAATCTGGGAGTGTCTGAGGTGTACCTGGAGTGTCGGAGGTGTTCGAGAGTGTCAGGAGGTGTACCTGGGGAGTAAGAGGTGTACCTGGGAGTGCTCAGGGGTGCACCTGGGAGGCTGGGGGTGTAACTGGAGTGTCAGGGGTGTAACTGGGAGGTTGGGAGGTGTAACTGGGAGTGTCAGCGGTGTAACCTGGGAGTGTCGGAGGCTGTTCCTGAGAGTGTCAGGAGGTGTACCTGGGAGGCTCAAAGGTGTACCTTGGTAGTGCTCAGGGGTGTACCTGGGAGTGTAAGAGGTGCACCTGGGAGTGTCAGGGGTGTACCTGGGTGTGTCAGGGGTGTAACTGGGAGTGTCAGGGCGTGTAACTTTGGAGTGTCGGAGGTGTAACTGGGAGTGTCAAGGCACCTGGGAGGTCAGGAGGTGCACTGGGAGGTCAGGAGGTGCACCTGAGTGTCAGGGGTGTACCTGGGAGTGTCAGAGGTGCACCTGGGAATGTCGGAGGCACCTTGGGAGTGTCGGAGGGTGTTCTGGAGAGTGTCAGGGATGTGTACCTGGGAGTGTCAGAGGAGAATCAGGAGTGTAAGACGTGCACCTGGGAGTGTCAGAGGTGAAACAGGGAGTGTCGGAGGATTATCTGGGGAGGTCAGAGGTGTACCTGGGACTATCGGAGGTGTACCTGGGGGTATCGAGGTGTACCTGGGAGTGTCAGGAGGTGTACCTGGAGTGTCGGAGGTGTTCCTGAGAGTGTCAGAGGGTGCACTGGGAGTGTCAGCGGTGTACCTGGACAGTGTCAGGTGTACCTGGGAGTGTAAGAGGTGTACCTGGGAGTGTCAGGGTGTGCACTGGGGAGGCCAGGGTGCACTGGGAGGTCAGGCGTGTAACTGGGAGTGTCGGAGGTGTAACCGGGGAGTGTCAGGTGTACATGGGAGTGTCAGAGGTGTACCTGGGATGTCAGAGGTGTAGCTGGGAATGTTCGGGGTGTGTACCTGGGAGTGTCTGGGGTGCACCTGGGAGTGTCTGAGGTAAATCTGGGAGTGTCAGGAGGTGTACCTGGGAGTGTCAGGGGTGTACCTGGGAGGCCAGGGGTTTTACCTGAAGTGTCTGAGGTGTGCCTGGGAGTGTCAGATCAGTACCTGGAATGTCAAAGGTGTATCTGTGAGTGTCTGGGTGCACGAGTGTCAGAGGTGCACTGGGAGTGTCAGAGGTGTACCTGGGAGTGTCAGATGTACCTGGGAGTGTCAGAGGTAACTGGGGAGGCCAGATGTACCTGAGAGTTGTCTGAGGTACTGGGGAGTGTCTGAGGCATACCTGAGTGTCAGGAACCAGGGAGTGTAAGAGGTGTACCTGGGAGGTCAGAGGTGTAATCTGGGAGTGTCGGAGGTGTACTGTGGAGGCAGGAGGGTGTACCTGGGTGTGTCAGAGCTGTACCTGAGTGTCTGGAGGTACCTGGTAGTGTCTGAGGTGTACCTGGCAGTGTCAGCGTGTACCTGGGAGTGCTGGGTGTACCTGGGAGTGTCTGGGAGTACTCGGAGGGGTCAGAGGTGTACCTGGGAGGCCAGGGGTGTACCTGGGAGGTCAGAGATGCCTGGGAGTGTCAAGGTGTACCTGGGAGTGTCTGAGGAGAACCTGGGAGGTAGGTGAACCAGGAGTGTCAGAGGTGTATCAGGAGTGTTTGGGGTGTACCTGGGAGTGTCAGAGGTGTACCTGGGAGTGTCAGGGTGTACCTGGGAGTGTCAGGGGTGTACCTGGGAGGTCAGAGATGTACCTGGGAGTATCAGAGGGAGTACCAGGGAGGTCAGTGGAGTACCTGGGAGGTCAGAGGTGCACGTGGGAGTGTCAGGGTGTACCTGGGAAGGTCTGGGGAGTATCTCGAGTGGTCAGAGGTGTACCTGGGGAGTGCCAGGGTGTACCTGGGAGTGTCAGGGGTGTACCTGGGAGTGTCTGAGGTGTACCTGGGAGTGTCAGATGAGTACCTGAACATCAGAGGTGTATCAGGGAGTGTTTGGGTGTGCCTGAGTGTCAGAGGTGTACCTGGGAGTGTCAGAGGTGTACCTGGGAGGTCAGAGATGTACCTGGGAGTGTCTGAGGTGGCCTGGGAGTGTCTGAGGAGTATCTGGGAGTGTCAGGGGAGAACCAGGGAGGTCAGAGGTGTACCTGGGAGTGTCAGGAGGTGTACCTGGGAGGTCAGGTGTACCAGGGAGGTCAGTGGAGTACCTGGGAGTGTCAGGTGCATGTCTGGGAGTATCGGAGGTGTACCTGGGAGTGTCACAGGTGTACCTGGGAGGTAAGAGGTGTAGTGTGAGTGTAAGAGGTGTATCTGGGAGGTCAGGGTGTGACTGGGAGGTCATCAGGGTGCAACTGGGAGGCAGGGTGTAACTGGGAGTGTCAGGTGTAACTGGGAGTGTTGGAGGTGTAACTGGGAGTGTCAGCGGTGTCCTGGGAGTGTCGGAGGCTGTCCTGAGAGGCCAGGAGGTGTCCTGGGAGGTCAGGGTGTGCCTGGTAATCAAAGGTGTGCCTGGGAGTGTAAGAGGTGTGCCTGGGAGGTCAGGGGTGTCCTGGAGTGTCAGGGTGTAACTGGGGAGTGTCAGAGGCCTGGGAGTGTCTGGGGTGTGCACCTGGGAGTGTCGGATGTACCTGGGAGTGTCAGAGGTGTACCAGGAGTGCTGAGGTGTACCTGGGAGGTCAGGAGGTGAACCAGGAGTGTCGGAGGAGTATCTGGAGTGTCAGAGGTGTACCTGGGACTATCGGAGGTGTACCTGGGGTATCGGAGGTGAACCTGGGAGTGTCAGGAGGTGTACCTGGAGTGTCGGAGGTGTTCCTGAGGCCAGAGGTGCACCTGGGAGTGTCAGAGGTGTGCCTGGGAGGTCAGGTGTACCTGGGAGTGTCGGGTGTGTAACTGAGTGTCAGGGGTGTAACTGTGAGTGGGGTGTTGGGAGGGGTGTCGAGTCAGCGGTGTGTTGTCAGCGGTGTACCTGGGAGTGTCAGGGTGTAACTGGGAGTGTCAGGCGTAACTGGGAGTGTCGGAGGTGTAGCTGGGAGTGTCAGGGAGGCCTGGGAGTGTCAGGCGTACTGGGAGTGTCGGAGGTGTGACTGGAATGTCAGAGGTGTACCTGGGAGTGTCAGAGGTGTACCTGGGTGTGTGGAGGTGTACCTGGGAGTGTCAGGGGTGTACCTGGGAGGTCAGGGGTGTGACTGGGAGTGTCAGGCGTAACTGGGAGGTCGGAGGTGTAACTGGGAGGTCAGGAGGTGTACCTGGAGGGTCAGAGGTACCTGGGAGTGCCGATGCACTGTGATGTCAGCGGGTGCACCTGGGAGTGTCGATGTGTACCTGGGAGTGGTGAGGTGTACCAGGGAGTGTTAGAAGTGTACCTGGGAGTGTCAGAGGTGAACCAGGAGTGTCGGAGGAGTATCTGGGAGTGTCAGGAGGTGTACCTGGGACTGTCGGAGGTGTACTGGGGTATCGGAGGTGAACTGGGAGTGTCTGAGGTACCTGGGAGTGTCGGGAGGTGTTCCTGAGAGTGTCAGAGGTGTACCTGGGAGTGTAAGAGGTGTACCTGGGAGGTCAGGGGTGTACCTGGGAGTGTCAGGGTGTAACTGGGAGGTCAGGGGTGTAACTGGGAGGTTGGAGGTGTAACTGAGGTCATGTACCTGAGTGTCGGAGGCTGTTCTGAGAGGTCAGAGGTGCACTGGGAGGTAGGTACCTGGTAGTGTCAGGGTGTACCTGGGAGTGTAAGAGGTACCTGGGAGTGTCAGTGTACCTGGGGCCAGGGTGTAACTGGGACTGTCTGGGCGTGTAACTGGGAGTGTCGGAGGTGTGCCTGGGAGTGTCAGGGTACCTGGGAGTGTCGGAGGTGCACCTGGGAGGTCAAAGGTGTGCCTGGGAGTCTGAGGTGTTCCTGGGAGTGTCTGGGGTGTACCTGGGAGTGTCTGAGGTTCCTGAGTGTCTGAGGTGTAATGGAGGTCAGGAGGAGAACCAGGAGTGTAAGACGTGTGCCTGGGAGGTCAGATGTACCAGGGAGTGTCAGAGGTGTGCCTGGGAGGTCAGAGGTGTATCAGGGAGGCCAGAGGAGTACCTGGGAGTCTCAGGTACCTGGGGTGTCAGATGTGTGCCTGGGAGATCAGAGGTGTACCAGGAGTGTTAGGAGGTGTACCTGGGAGGTCAGGAGGCGAACCCAGGGAGTGTCGGAGGAGTATCTGGGAGGAGGTGTACCTGGGACTGTTGGAGGTGTACCTGGGTATCTGAGGTAACCTGCGAGTGTCGGAGGTGTTCTGAGAGTGTGGAGGTGTACCTGGGAGGTGTGAGGTGTGCCTGGGAAGGTCAGGGTGTGCCTGGGAGGTCAGGGTGTAACTGGGAGTGTCAGGGGTGTAACTGGGAGTGTTGGAGGTGTAACTGGGAGGTCAGGCACCTGGGAGTGTCGGAGGCTGTTCTGAGAGTGTCAGAGGTGTGCCTGGGAGTGTCAGCGGTGTACCTGGTAGTGTCAGAGGTGTACCTGGGAGTGTAGAGGTGTGCCTGGGAGTGTCAGGGGTGTCCTGGGAGGTCAGGGTGTAACTGGGAGTGTCCGGCGTGTAACTGGGGAGTGTCGAGGTGTAACTGGGAGTGTCAGGAGGTGTACCTGGGAGTGTCAGGAGGTGTGCCTGGGAGGTCAGGGAGGTGCCTTGGGAGTGTCAGCGGTGTGCCTGGGAGGTCGGATGTGTACCTGGAGATCAGAGATGTACCTGGGAGTGTTAGAGGTGTACCTGGGAGTGTCAGAGGTGAACCAGGGAGTGTCGGAGGAGTATCTGGGAGGTCAGAGGTGTACTGGACTATCGGAGGTGTATCTGGGGTATCGGAGGTGTACCTGGGAGTGCAGAGGTGTACCTGGGACTATCGGAGGTGTACCTGGGAGTGTCGGAGGTGTTCGAGAGTGTCAGAGGTGTGCCTGGGAGGAGGTGTGCCTGGGTGTCAGGGGTGTGCTCCTGAGTGTCAGGTGTAACTGGGAGTGTCAGGGTGTAACTGGGAGTGTTGGAGGTGTAACTGGGGTGTCAGCGGTGCCTGGGGAGTGTCGGAGGCTGTTCTGAGAGTGTCAGAGGTGTGCCTGAGTGTCAGCGGTGTGCCTGGAGTGTCAGGGGTGTGCCTGGGAGTGTAAGAGGTGTGCCTGGGAGGTCAGGGTGTACTGGGTGTGTCAGGTGTAACTGGGAGTGTCAGGCGTGTAACTGGGAGTGTCGGAGGTGTAACCGAGTGTCAGAGGTGTACCTGGGGAGGTCAGAGGTGTCCTGGGAGTGTCAGGAGGTGTACCTGGGAGTGTCAGGGGTGTGCCTGGGAGTGTCAGAGGTGTACCTGGGAATGTCGGAGGTGTACCTGGGAGTGTCGGAGGTGTTCTTGAGAGTGTCAGATGTGTACCTGGGAGTGTCAGAGGAGAATCAGGGAGTGTAGGCGTGTGCCTGGGGTGTCAGAGTGAAACAGGGGAGTGTCGGAGGATTATCTGGGAGTGTCAGAGGTGTGCATGGGACTATCGGAGGTGCCTGGTGTCAGGTGTGCAAGTGTCAGAGGTGACCAGTGTCAGGAGGTGTTCTGAAGTGTCAGAGGTGTGCCTGGGTGTGAGTGTGCCTGGTAGTGTCAGTGGTGTGCCTGGGGATGTAAGAGGTGTGCCTGGGGTGTCAGGGGTGTGGCCTGGGAGTGTCAGGGTGTGGCTGAGGAGTGTCAGGCGTGTAACAGGGAGTGTCGGTGTGGCTGGGAGTGTCAGAGGTGCATGGGAGTGTCAGAGGTGTACCTGGGAGTGTCAGAGGTGTGGCTGGGAATGTGGGGGTGTGCCTGGGGTGTCTGGGGTGTGCCTGGGGTGTCTGAGGTGTGCCTGGGGAGTGTCAGAGGTGTGCCTGGGGTGTCAGGGTGTGCCTGGGGAGTGTCAGGGGTTTACCTGGAAGTGTCTGAGGTGTGCCTGGGGTCCAGATCAGTACAGGGATGTCAGGAGGTGTGTCTGTGAGTGTCTGGGGTGTGCCTGTGAGTGTCAGGTGTGCACTGGGTGTCAGGTGTGCCTGGGGTGTCAGATGTGTGGGGTGGCAGGAGGTGTGACAGGGTGTCAGGGATGTGCCTGGGAGTGTCTGGGGGTGTGCCGGGGTGTCTGGGGTATGCGCTTTGGTGTCAGGGAAGAACAGGGAGTGTGGAGGTGTGTGTGCCTGGGGTGTCAGAGGGGTGTGCATGAGGTGTCGAGGTGTGCCGTGGAGTGTCAGAGGTGTACCTAGGTGTGTCAGGCTGTGCCTGGGGGTGTCTGAGGGTGTGCCTGGTGGTGTCTGAGGTGTGCCTGGCAGTGTCAGCGGTGTGCCTGGGGTGTCAGCGGTGCTGGGGTGTCTGGGGGTGCCTCAGGTGTCAGAGGTGTGCCTGAGTGTCAGGGTGTGCTTGGGTGTCAGGATGTGCCTGGGAGTGTCTAGGGTGTGCCTGGGGTGTCTGAGGAGAACCTGGGGTGTCAGGGGTAGACAGGGGAGTGTCAGAGGTGTCAGGGAGTGTTTGGGGTGGCCTGGGTGTTGGAGGTGTGCCTGGGGTGGGGGTGTGCCTGGGGTGTCAGGGGTGTGCCTGGGGAGTGTCAGAGATGTGTCCTGGAGTATCAGAGGAGTGCAGGGATGTCAGTGGGTACCTGGGGTGTCAGGGTGTGCGTGGGAGTGTCAGGGGTGTGCCTGGGAGGTGTCTGGGGGAGTGTCTCCGGAGTGTCAGAGGTGTGCCTGGGGAGTGTCAGGGGTGTGCCGGTGTCAGGGTGTGCCTGGGGTGTCTGAGGTGTGCAGAGTGTCAGATGAGTGCCTGGGAATATCAGAGGTGTGTCAGGGAGTGTTTGGGGTGTGCCTGGGGTGTCAGAGGTGTGCCTGGGTGTCAGAGGTGTGCAAGTGTCAGAGATGTGCCTGGGGGTGTCTGGGGTGTGCCTGGGTGTCTGAGGGTGTCTGGGGTGTCAGGGAGAACCAGGGGAGTGTCAGAGGTGTGCCTGGGGAGTGTCAGAGGTGTGCCTGGGGTGTCAGGTGTGCCAGGGTGTCGGTGGAGTGCCTGGGGTGTCAAGGTATGCCTGGGAGTGTCGGAGGTGTGCCTGGGATTGTCAGAGGTGTGCCTGAGTGTCAGGGGTGTAACTGGGGAGTGTCAGGGGTGTAACTGGGAGTGTCAGGGGGTGCAACTGGGGTGTTGGAGGTGTAACTGGGACTGTCAGCGGTGTGCCTGGTAGTGTCAAGGGTGGCCTGGGGTGTGGGGTGTGCCTGGGGTGTGGGGTGTGCCTGGGGTGTCAGGGTGTGACTGGGATGTGGGACACAGAGGGGTGTCTGGGGTGTGCAGGGGAGTGTCTGGGGTATGCCTTTGAGGTGTCAGGGAAGAACCAGGGGTGTAAGGGTGTGCCTGGGGTGTCAGAGGTGTGCCTGGGGGTGTCGGAGGTGTGCCTTGAGGTGTCAGAGGTGTGCCTGGGTGTGTCAGGCTGTGCCTGGGGTGTGTGTGAGGTGTGCCTGGCAGTGTCTGGGGTGTGCCTGGCAGTGTCAGCGGTGTGCCTGGGGTGTCAGCGGTGTGCCTGGGAGTGTCAGGGTGTACCTGGGACTATCGGAGGTGTTTAGGAAGTGTCAGAGGTGTGCCTGGGAGTGTCAGAGGTGTGCCTGGGGTCAGAGGTGTGCCTGGGGTGTCTGGGGTGTGCCTGGAGGTGTCTGGGGTGTGCTGGGGTGTCAGAGGTGCCTGGGGTGTCAGATGTGCCTGGGGAGTGTCTGGGGTGTGCT
The DNA here is from genome assembly GCF_018991925.1 of Homarus americanus. NCBI lineage: Eukaryota > Metazoa > Arthropoda > Malacostraca > Decapoda > Nephropidae > Homarus > Homarus americanus. The sequence continues at coordinate 22,418 of NW_024752178.1, forward strand.
CAGGTGTCAGAGGTGTGCTTGGGGAGTGTCAGAGGTGTGCCTGGCGGTGTCTGGGGTGTGCCTGGGGAGTGTCTGGGGTGTGCCTGGGTGTCTGGGGTGTGCCTGGGGTGTCAGAGGGTGCCTGGGAGTGTCAGAGGTGTGTCTGGGAGTGTCTGGGGTGTGCCTGGGGTGTCAGAGGTGTGCCTGGGGAGTGTCAGGGGCGTACATGGAGTGTCAGGGGTGTGAAGTGGGGTGTCTGGGGTGTGCCTGGAAGTGTCAGGGTGTGCCCTGAGTGTCAGAGGTGTGCCGAGTGTCAGAGATGTGCACCGGAGTGTCAGGAGGTGCCAGGGTGTCAGTGAGTGCCTGGAGTTGTCAGGTTACAGAGTGTCGGTGGTGGTGTGCTTAGGTGTCTGAGGGTGCCTGGGGTGTCAGGGGGAGAACCAGGTGTCAGAGGTGTGCCTGGGGTGTCAGAGGTGTGCCTGGGGTGTCAGAGGTGTGCCAGGGGAGTGTCAGTGGAGTGCTTGGGGAGTGTCAAGGGGTGTGCCTGGGAATATCGGAGGTGTGCCTGGGGTGCCAGAGGTGTGCATGGGGTGGGGAGAGTGCCTGTGGAGTGTCACAGGTGTGTCTGGGAGTGTCAGAGGTGTGCCTGGGCAGTGTGTCAGAGGTGTGCCTGGGGTGTCAGAGTGTGCACAGGTGTGTCAGAGTGGTGCACAGGTTAATCAGAGGTGTCAGAGTTGGTAGCAAGTATGCAGAGGTGTGCCTGGGTGTCAGGGGTTGGCAGGTGTCTGAGGTGTTCCTGGGAGTGTCTGGGGTGTGCCTCAGGTGTCAGAGGAGAACCAGAGTGTGGACAGTGTGCCTGGGAGTGTCAGATGTGTGCCAGGGGAGTGTCAGGGGTGTGCCTGGGGGTGTCAGAGAGTATGCCAGGGTGTGGAGAGTGCCTGGGGTGTCAGCGGTGTGCCTGGAGTGTCGGATGTGTGCCTGGGGAATTATCAGAGGTGTGCCAGGGAGTGTTGGGGGTGTGCCTGGGGAGTGTCAGAGGTGAACCAGGGGAGTGTCGGAGGGTATCTGGGGTGTCAGAGGTGTACCTGGGACTATCGGAGGTGTACCTGGGTGTCAGGAGGTGAACCTGGGGTGTCAGAGGTGTGCCTAGGAGTGTCAGGAGGTGTTCCTGAGGTGTCAGAGGTGTGCCTGGGGAGTGTAGAGGTGTGCCTGGGACTGTCAGGGGTGTGCCTGGGGAGTGTCAGGAGTGTGGCAGTGGGGGTGTGGCTGCGAGTGTTGGAGGTTTGACTGGGAGTGCCAGCGGTGTGCCGGAGTGTCGGAGGCTGTTCCTGAGGTGTCAGAGGTGTGCCTGTGAGTGTCAGCGGTGTGCCTGGTGGTGTCAGGGTGTGCCTGGGGTGTAAGAGGTGTGCCTGGGGAGTGTCAGGGGTGTGCTGGGAGTGTCAGGTTGGCTGGGGAATCAGGGCGTGTGGCTGGGGTGTCAGAGGTGTGAGTGGGGTGTCAGGAGGTGTGCCTGGGGGTGTCAGAGGTGTGCCTGGGAGTGTCAGGAGGTATGCCTGGGGTGTCAGGGGTGTGCCTGGGGTGTCAGATGTGTGCCTGGGGTGTTGGGTGCACCTGGGGTGTCGGAGGTGTTCCTGAGGTGTCAGGGGTGCACAGGTGTCAGGGGTGTGCCTGGGGTCAGATGTGTGCCTGGGAGTGTCTGGGGTGTGCCTGGGGTGTCTGAGTTGTGCCTGGGAGTGTCAGAGGTGTGCCTGGTGTCAGGGTGTGCCTGGGAGTGTCAGGGGTTTGCCTGGAGGTGTCTGGGGTGTGCCTGGGGTGTCAGATGGTGCCTGGGATGTCTTGGGTGTCTGGGGTGTCTGGGGTGTGCCTGGGAGTGTCAGTGGTGTGTGGGTGTGGGGTGTGCCTGGGGTGTCAGAGGTGTGCCTGGGGAGTGTCAGAGGTGTGCCTGGGGAATGTCAGAGATGTGCCTGAGGTGTTTGGGGTGTGCCTGGGGTGTCTGGTATGCGCAGGTGTGGGGAGAAGCCGGGGTGTGGGGTGTGCCTAGGGTGTCAGGGTGTGCCTGGGTGTCTGGGTGCCTCAGGTGTCAGAGGTGTGCCTGGGGTGTCAGGGGTGTGCCTGGGGTGTCAGGGGTGTGCCTGGGAGTGTCAGAGGTGTACCTGGGAGTGTCAGATGGTGCCTGGGAATATCAGAGGTGTGCCTGGGGTGTCAGGCTGTGCCTGGGAGGGTCTGAGGTGTGCCTGTGTCTGAGGTGTGCCTGGCAGTGTCAGCGAGGTGTGCCTGGGAGTGTCAGGGTGTGCCTGGGAGTGTCAGGGTGTTCCTGGGGTGTCAGAGGTGTGCCTGGGTGTCAGGGGTGTGCCTGGGGTGTCTGGGGAGTACCTCAGGTCAGAGGTGTGCCTGGGAGTGTCAGGGGTGTGCCTGGGGTGTCAGGGGTGTGCCTGGGAGTGTGGGGTGTGCCTGGGGAGTGTCTGAGGGTACCTGAGGGTGTCAGGGGACCAAGAGTGTCAAGTGTACCTGGGAGTGTCAGGGTGTGCCTGGGTGTCAGAGGTGTGCCAGGGGTGTCAGTGAGTGCCTGGGGAGTGTCAAAGGTGTTCTGGGAGTATCGGAGGTGCCTGGGGAATATCGGAGGTGTGCCTGGGGTGCAGAGGTGTGCCTGGGAGTGTGGAGAAGTGCCTGGGGTGTCAGGAGTGTGTCTGGGAGTGTCAGAGGTGTACTGGCAGTGTCAGAGGTGTGCTTGGGGTGTCAGATGCTGCAGAGTGTCAGGGGTGTGCCTGGAGTGTCAGAGGTGTGCCTGGGGGTGTCTGAGGTGTGCCTTTGGTGTCAGGGAAAAACCAGGGGTGTGAGGTGTGCCTGGCAAGTGTCAGAGGGTGTGCCTGGGAGTGTCGGAGTGTGCCTTGGAGTGTCAGGGGTGTGCCTGGGAGTGTCAGGCTGTGCCTGGGAGTGTCTAGGGGTGTGCCTGGGAGTGTCTGGTGTGCCTGGCGGTGTCTGGGGTGTGCCTGGGGTGTCAGCGGTGGCACCTGGGAGTGTCAGAAGGGTGCCTGGGAGTCTCAGAGGGTACTGGGGAGTGTCAGTGGTGTACCAGGGGTGTCAGAGGTGTGCCTGGGAGTGTCAGAGGTGTGCCTGGGGTGTCAGGGTGTGCCTGGGAGTGTCAGAGGTGTGCCTGGGTGTCAGGTGTGCCTGGAAGTGTCAGGGGTGCAAGTGTCAGGGGTGTGCCTGGGGAGTGTCAGAGGTGTACCTAGGGAGTGTGTCTGGAGGTGTGCCTGGGGTGTGTCTGAGGTGTGCCTGGGAGTGTCAAGAATCCAGGAGTGTAAGACGTGTGCCTGGGGAGGGTCAGGGGTGTGCCTGGGAGTGTTAGGGGTGTAACTGGGGAGTGTTGGAAGTGTAGCACAGTGTCATCGTGCCTGGGATGTCGGAGGTGTTCTGAGAGAGTGTCAGAGGTGTGCTGGGGAGGGTCAGCGGTGTGCCTGGTAGTGTCAGAGGTGTGCCTGGGGTGTAGAGGTGTGCCTGGGAATGTCAGGGGTGTTCTGGGGTGTCAGGGTGTGCCTGGGGAGTGTCAGGGCGTGTGACTGGGAGTGTCGGAGGTGTGACTGGGGTGTCAGAGGTGTGCCTGGGAGTGTCAGGGGTGTGCCTGGGGTGTCAGGGGTGTGCCTGGGCGTGTCAGAGATGTATCTGATGGTGTCTGGGGTGTGCCTGGGTGTCTGAGGTGTGCCTCAGTGTCAGGAAGGCAGTGAGTGTGCAGGTGTGCCTGGGAGTGTCAGGGGTGGCCTGGTAGTGTCAGAGGTGTGCCTGGGAGTGTGGAGGTGTGCCTGGGGAGTGTCAGGGGTGTGGGGAGTTCAGGGGTGTAACTGGGGTGTCAGGCGTGTAACTGGGGGTGTCGGAGGTGTGCCTGGGGTGTCAGGAGTGTGCCTGGGGTGTCAGAGGTGTGCCTGGGAGTGTGGAGGTGGCCTGGGAGTGTTAGGGTGTACCTGGGAGTGTCAGAGGGTGGACCTGGAGTGTCAGAGTGTGCCTGAGGGTGTCGGAGTGTTCTGAGAGTGTCAGAGGTGTGCCTGGGGTGTCAGAGGTGTGCCTGGGGAGTGTCAGATGTGCCTGGGGTGTCAGGGGTGTGCCTGGGGAGTGTCTGAGGTGTGCCTGGGGTGAGTGTGGAGGTGTGCCTGGGGAGTGTCAGGGTGTGCCTGGGAGTGTCAGGGGTTTGCCTGGAAGTGTCAGAGGTGTGCCTCAGGTGTCAGATGGTGCCTGGGAATGTCAGAGGTGTATCTGGGAGTGTCAGAGGTGTACCTGGTAGTGTCAGAGGTGTGCCTGGGGGTGTCAGGGTGTGCCTGGGAGTGTCAGAGGTGTGCCTGGGGTGTCAGGGGTGTACCTGGGAGTGAGAGATGTGCCTGGGAGTGTCTGGGGTGTGCCGGGGAGTGTCTGGGGTATGCCTTTGAGTGTCAGGGAACCAGGAGTGTAGAGGTGTGCCTGGGGTGTCAGGGGTGCCTGGGGAGTGTCAGAGGTGTGCATGCAGGTGTCAGAGGTGTGCCTGGGTGTGTCAGGCTGTGCCTGGGGGTGGGGTGTGGCGGTGTCAGTGTGCCTGGCAGTGTCAGGGGGTGTGCCTGGGGTGTCAGCGGTGTGCCTGGATGTCAGGGTGTGCCTGGGAGTGTCAGGTGTGCCTGGGGTGTCAGAGGGTGTGCAGGGTGTCAGAGGTGTGCCTAGGTGTGGAGGTGTGCCTGGGGTGTCTGGGGTGTGCCTGGGGTGTCTGGGGTGTGCTGGGGTGTCAGAGGGAGTGCCTGGGGTGTCAGATGTGTGCCTGGGGTGTCAGAGGGGTGTGCCTCAGTGTCAGAGGGTGTACCTGGGAGTGTCAGGGGTGTGCCTGGGAGTGTCTGGGGTGTACCTGGGTGTCTGGGTGTGCCTGGGAGTGTCAGGGGTGTGCCTGGGGTGTCAGAGGGGTGCCTGGGGGTGTCAGGGTGTCCTGGGAGTGTCTGGGGTGTGCCTGGGGTGTCAGAGGTGTGCCTGGGAGTGTCAGGGGTGTACCTGGGAGTGTCAGGGGTGTGTGAGAGTGCAGGGAGTGTCTGAGGTGTGCCTGGGGTGTCAGGGGGTGTGCCGGGGTGTCAGAGGTGTGCCTGGGGAGTGTCAGAGATGTGCCTGGGAATTGTCAGGGAGGTGCCTGGGGTGTCAGTGGAGTGCCTGGGGAGTGTCAGGGTGTGCCTGGGGAGTGTCAGTGGTGTGCTGGGGTGTCTGGAGTGCCTCAGTGTCAGAGGTGTGCCTGGGAGTGTCAGGGGTGTGCCTGGGAGTGTCAGGGGTGTACCTGGGAGTGTCTGAGGTGTGCCTGGGGTGTCAGATGAGTACCTGGGAATGTCAGGGGTGTGTCAGGGAGTGTTTGGGGTGTGCCTGGAGGTGTCAGAGGTGTGCCTGGGGATGTCAGGGGTGTGCCTGGGAGTGTCATGGGTGTGCCTGGGAGTGTCAGAGGTGTGCCTGGGGTGTCAGGAGGTGTACCTGGGAGTGTCGGAGGTGTTCTGAGAGTGTCAGAGGTGTGCCTGGGGTGTCAGAGGTGTGCCTGGGGTGTCAGGAGGTGTGCCTGGGAATGTCAGGGGTGTTTGCAGGTGTCAGGGGTGTGACTGGGAGTGTCAGGCGTGTGCCTGGGAGTGTCAGGAGGTGTAACTGGTGTCAGAGGTGTGCCTGGGAGTGTCAGAGGTGTGCCTGGGTGTCAGAGGTGTGCCTGGGCGTGTCGAGATGTGTCGATGGTGTCTGGGGTGTGCCTGGGTGTCTGGGGTATGCCTCTGAGTGTCAGGGAAAAACCAGTGAGAGTGTCAGAGGTGTGCCTGGGGAGTGTGGGGTGTGCCTGGGTGTCAGAGGTGTGCCTGGGGTGTCAGAGGTGTGCAGGTGTCAGGGGTGTGCAGGTGTGTGGGGTGTACCTGGGAGTGTCAGGCGTGTGCCTGGGGAGTGTGGAGGTGTGGCAGGAGTGTCAGAGGTGTGCCTGGGGTGTCAGAGGTGTGCCTGGGGGAGTGTCAGAGGTGTGCCCAGAGTGTTGGGGGTGTGTGTGCGGGGTGTCAGAGGTGTGCCTGGGGTGTCGGAGGTGTGTGCCTGGGAGTGTCGGAGGTGTTCCTGAGAGTGTCAGAGGTGTGCCTGGGAGTGTCAGAGGGTGTGCCTGGAGTGTCAGATGTGTGTGCCTGGGGTGTCTGGGGTGTGCCTGGGGAGTGTCTGGGGTGTGCCTGGGGAGTGTCAGAGGTGTGCCTGGGAGTGTCAGGGGTGCTGGGATTGTCAGGGGTTTGCCCAGAGTGTCTGAGGTGTGCCTCAGGTGTCAGATGGTGCCTGGGGAATGTCAGGGGTGTGTCTGTGGAGGTGTGGGGTGTGCCTGGGAGTGTGGGGTGTCATGGGGTGTGGGGGTGGCACAGGGTGTCAGATGTGTGCCTGGGGTGTCAGGGGTAACTGGGTGTCAGAGATGTGCCGGAGTGTCTGGGGTGTGCCAGGGGGTGTCTGAGGTATGCCTTTGGTGTCAGGAAGGAGCAGGGGAGTGTGAGGTGTGCCTGGGGGTGTCAGGGGTGTGCCTGGGGAGTGTCGGGTGTGCCTTGGGTGTCAGAGGGTGCCTGGGTGTGTCAGAGCTGTGCCTGGGTGTGTGAGGTGTGCCTGGCAGTGTCTGAGGTGTGCCTGGCAGTGTCAGCGGTGTGCCTGGGATGTCTCGGAGTGTGCCTGGGGGGTGTCAGAGGTGTGCCTGGACTGTCGGAGGTGTGCTTGGGGAGTGTCAGAGGTGTGCCTGGGAGTGTCAGAGGTGTGCCTGGGGAGTGTCAGAGGTGTGCCTGGGGAGTGTCTGGGGTGTGCAGGGAGTGTCAGAGGGTGTGCACGGGGGTGTCAGGGTGCCTGGGGTGTCAGAGGTGTGCCTGGGGTGTCAGGGTGTGCCTCGAGGTGTCAGGAGGTGTACTTGGGGAGTGTCAGGGGTGTGCCTGGCAGTGTCTGGGGTGTGCCTGGGGAGTGTCTGGGGTGTGCCTGGGGTGTCTGGGGTGTGCCTGGGGTGTCAGGGGAGTGCCTGGGGTGTCAGAGGTGTCTGGGGTGTCTGGGGTGTGCCTGGGGAGTGTCAGAGGGTGTGCCTGGGGAGTGTCAGGGGCGTGCATGGGGGGAGTGTCAGATAGTGCCTGGAGTATCAGAGGTGTGTCAGGGGAGTGTTTGGGGTGTACCTGGGAGTGTCAGAGGTGTACTGGGGTGTCAAGAGGTGTGCCTGGGGAGTGTCATGTGGTGTGCACCAAGTGTCAGGCGTGCCACCAGGAGTGTCGGAGTTTATGGAAGTGTCGGAGGTGTTCCTGGAGTGTCAGAGGTGTACCTGTGGTGTCAGAGGTGTGCCTGGGGTGTAGAGGTGTGCAAGTGTCCAGGGGTGTGGCTGGGGAGTGGTCAGGTGTGGGCTGGGGAGTGTCAGGAGGTGTACTTGGTGTCAGGTGTGCAGAGTGTCAGAGGTGTGCCAAGGTGTCAGGGGTGTGCCTGGGATTGTCAGAGTGTGGCTGGGGAGTGTCAGGGTGTAACTCTGGGAGTGTTGGAGGTGTAACTGGGAGTGTCAGCTGATTGTACCTGGGAGGATGGAGGCTGTTCCTGAGAGTGTCAGGAGGTGTGCCTGAGAGTGTCAGCAGTGTGCCTGGTAGTGTCAGAGGTGTGCCTGGGGTGGGGTGTGCCTGGGGTGTCAGGGGTGTGCCTGGGAGTGTCAGGGGTGTAACTTCAGAGTGTCAGGCGTGTGTAACACAGAATTGTCGGAGGTGTGAACTGGGAATGTCAGAGGTGTGCACAGGGGTGTCAGGTGTTCCTGGGAGTGTCAGAGGTGTGTGCCTGGGGTGTCGTGGGTGTGCCTGGGGTGTCAGGTGCCTGGGGTGTCCCGGAGGTTTGCCTGGGGTGTCGGAGGTGTTCCTGAGAGTGTCAGAGGTGTGCCTGGAGTGTCTCAGGTGTGCCTGGGGTGTTTGGGGTGTGCCTGGGGAGTGTCAGAGGTGTGCCTGGGGTGTCAGAGGTGTGCCTGGGAGTGTCCAGGGTTTTACCTGAAAGTGTCTGAGGTGCCTGGGAGTGTCAGATGAGTACCTGGGAATGTCTTGGGGGTGTATCTGGGAGTATCTGGGGTGTGCCTGGGAGTGTCAGAGACTGTGCCTGGGAGTGTCAGAGAATTAGTAGCAAGTGTCAGAGGTGTGCAAGTGTCAGAGGTGTGCACAGAGTTAGTCAGAGATGTGCTTGTAGGTTTTTGGGGTGTGCAGGTGTCAGGGTTTGCCTGGAGTGTCTGAGGTGTGCCTAGAGTGTCAGATGAGTGCCTGGGAATGTCCAGGTGTGTCTGTAGGAGTGTCTGGGGTGTGCCTCTGGTGTCAGAAGGTGTGCCTGGGAGTGTCAGAGGTGTGCCTGGGAGTGTCAGATGTGTACCTGGGGGTGTCAGAGGTGTAACTGGGGTGTGGAGATGTGTGCCTGAGAGTGTCTGGGGTGTGCAGGGGTGTCTGGGGTATGCCTTTGAGTGTCAGGGAAGAACCAGGGAGTGTGGGGTGTGCCTGCAGGGTGTCGGAGGTGGCCTTGGAGTGTCAGAGGTGTTAGCATAGATTGTCAGGCTTTGCCTTAGGTGTCTGGGGTGTGTGCAAGCGGTGTCTGGGGTGTGTGCCTGGTGTCAGTGGTGTGCCTGGGGTGTCAGGCGTTGTACCAGGAGTGTCAGAGGTGTTCTGGGAGTGTCAGAGTGTGCACGCAAGTGTCCCAGGGGTGTGCCTGGGGTGTGTGGGGGAGTGCCTGGGGTGTCAGGGGTGTGCCTGGGAGAGTCAGGGGTGTGCCTGGGAGTGTCAGGAATGTGCCTGGGGAGTGTCTGGGTGTGCCTGGGGTGTCTGGGGTACCTGGGGTGTCAGGGGAGAACCAGGGAGTGTCAAGGTGTGCACATGGGGAGTGTCAGAGGTGTGCCTGTAGGTGTCAGGGGTGTGCCAGGGTGTGAGTGGGTGCCTGGGGTGTCAGATGTGTGCCTTAGAGTTGTCAGAGGTGTGCCTGGGGTGTCAGAGGTGTGCCTGCAAGGTGTCAGAGGTGTGCCTGGGGTGTCAGGTGTGCCTGGGAGTGTCAGGGAGAACCAGAGTGTCAGAGGTGTGCCTGGGGAGTGTCAAGGTGTGCCTGGGGAGTGTCGGGAGGTGTGCCTGGGGAATATCGGAGTGTGCCTGGGGAGTGCCAGAGGTGTGCCTGGGGTGACGGAGAGGTACCTGGGGAGTGTCACAGGTGTATCTAGGAGTTTCCAGAGGGTGTGCCTGGCAGTGTCAGGGTGTGCTTGGGGTGTGGGGTGTGCATGGGGTGTCAGAGGGGTGCCTGGGAGTGTCAGAGGAGTGACCATAAGAATTGGTCAGAGTGTACCTGGGGTGTCCAGAGGTGTGTCTCAGAGTGTCAGTGTGCACAGAGTGTCAGGAGGTGTGCCTGCAGATTGTCAGGGTGTGCTTATAGGTGTCAGGAGGTGTGCCACCAGGGTGTCAGGGTGTGCCAGGGGGTGTTGGGGTGTGCCCAAGGTGTCAGAATTGAACCAGGGGAGCCTCGGAGGAGTATCTGGGAGTGTCAGAGGTGTGCCTGGGATATCGGAGGAGTGTGCCTGGGGGGGTATCAGGTGTACCTGGGAGTGTCCAGAGGTGTACCTGGGAGTGTCAGAGTGTTCTGAGAGTGTCAATGGTGTGCCTGGGGTGTAACAGGTGTGCAAGAGTGTCAGGGTGTGCCTGGGAGGTGTCAGAATTGTAACTGGGAGTGTCAGGAGTGTGGCACAAGGAGTGTTGGAGGTGTGGCTGGGAGTGTCAAGTGTGCCTGTAGGTGTCGGGCTGTTTCTGAGAGTGTCAGGGGGTGTGCCTGGGATTCATCGGTGTGCCTGGTGTCAGAGGTGTGCAGGAGTGTAGGTGTACCTGGGGTGTCAGGGTGTGCCTTGGAATGTCAGGGTGTAACTGGGGAGTGTCAGAGATGTGACTGGGAGTGTCAGGTGTGACTAGAATGTCAGAGGTGTGCAGGAGGAGTGTCCAGAGAGGGTGTGCCACCAGGGGTGTCAGGGTGTGCCTGGGAGTGTCAGGCTGTGCCTGGGAGTGTCAGGGGTGTAACTAGAGTGTCAGGGTGTAACTGGGAGTGTTGGAGTGTGACACAGGAGTGTCGGCAGTGTGCCTAAGTGTCAGGCTGTTCCTGAGGTGTCAGAGGTGTACACACCAGGGGTGTCGGCGGTGTGCCTGGTAAGGTGTCAGAGGTGTGCCTGGGGTGTGGGAGGTGTGCAGAGTGTCAGGGTGTGGGGTGTCAGGGGTGTGGCTGGGGAGTGTCAGGCGTGTAACTGGGAGTGTCAGGAAGTGTAACTGGGAATGTCAGAGGTGTGCCTGGGAGTGTCAGAGGTGTTCCTGGGGAGTGTCAGAGGTGTGCCTGGGAGTGTCATGGTGTGCCTGGGGTGTCAGAGGTGTGCCTGGGAGTGTCGGAGGGTTTACCTGGGAGTGTCGGAGGTGTTCTGAGCGTGTCCAGGTGTGCCTGGGAGTGTCAGAGGTGTGCCTGGGGGGTCAGATGTGTGCAGCAGGAGTGTCTCAGGTGTGCCTGGGGTGTGTCTGGGGTGTGCCTGGGGTGTCAGAGGTGTGCCTGGGTGTCAGGGGTGTGCCTGGGGAGTGTCAGGGTTTACCTGGAAGTGTCTGGGGTGTGCCTGGGGTGTCAGATGAGTGCCTGGGGAATGTCTCAGGTGTGTCTGGGGTCTGGGGTGTACCTGGGGAGTGTCAGAGGTGTGCCTGGCAGTGTCAGCGGTGTACCTGGGAGTGTGGGCGGTGTGCCTGGGGAGTGTCAGTGTGCCTGGGAGTGTCAGGGGAGACCAGGGAGTGTCAGAGGTGTGCCTGGGAGTCAAGGTTTCTGGGGAATTATCGGAGGTGTGCACAGAATATCCCGGAGGTGTGCAGGTGCCAGGGGTGTGCAGAGTGTCGGAGGTGCACAGAGTGTCACAGGTGTATCTGGGGTTACAGAGGTGTGCCTGGGCGTGTCAGGAGGTGTGCCCAGAGTGTGGGGTGTGCCTGGGGTGTCAGGAGGTGTGTCTCTGGGGAGTGTCAGAGGTGTGCCTGGGGTGTCAGGGGTGTGCCTGGGGTGTCAGAGGTGTGCCTGGGGTGTCCAGAGGTGTGCCAGGGGTGTTGGGGAGGTGTGCCTGGGGTGTCAGAGGTGAACCAGGGAGTGTCGGAGGTATCTGGGAGTGTCAGAGGTGTGCCTGGGACTGTCGGAGGTGTACCTGTGGGGGTATCGGAGGTGTGCCTGGGGGTGTCGGGGGTGTGCCTGCTGCTGGGGAGTGCGGAGGTGTTCTGGGTGTCAGTGGTGTGCCTGAGGTGTGGGGTGTGCCTGGGGTGTCAGAGTTGTGCCTGGGGATCTCAGGTTGTGAGCTGGGGTGTCAGGTGTGACTGCAGGTGTTGGAGGTGTGACTGGGTGTCGGCGGTGTGCCTGGGAGGGTCAGGAGGCTGTTCCTGGGAGTGTCAGAGTGTGCCTGAGGTGTCAGCGGTGTGCCTGGTAGTGTCAGAGGTGTACCTGGGGTGTAAGGAGGTGTGCCTGGGAGTGTCAGGGGCGTGCATGGGAGTGTCAGGGTGTGAGAGTGGGGAGTGTCTGAGGTGTGCCTGGGGAGTGTCAGGGGGTGTGCCTGGGAGTGTCAGAGGTGTGCCTGGGAGTGTCAGAGATGTGCCTGGGGTATCAGGAGAATTGCCAGGGGTGTCAGTCAAGGTGCCCTTGGGGTGTCAGGTGTGCCTTAGGTGTCAGTGAATTGTGCCTGGGGAGTGTCTGGGGAGTGCCTCCAGGTGTCAGGGTGTGCCTGGGAGTGTCAGGGGGTGTACCTGGGGAGTGTCAGGGGTGTGCCTGGGAGTGTCTGGGGTATGCCTGGGAGTGTCAGATGGTACCTGGGAATATCAGAGGTGTATCAAGGGAGTGTTTGGGGTGTACCTGGGAGTGTCAGAGGTGTGCCTGGAGTGTCAGAGGTGTGCCTGGGAGTGTCATGGGTGTGCCTGGGGTGTCAGAGGCGTGCCTGGGGTGTCGGAGGTTTGCCTGGAAGTGTCGGTGTTCCTGAGGTGTCAGAGTGTGCAAGAGTGTGTCAGGGGTGTGACACAGAATTAATCGGAGTGTGACTGGGAGTGTCAGGGTGTGCAGAGTGTCAGGTGTGCCTGGGGTGTCAGGGGGTGTGCCTCAAGTGTCAGGGGTGTGCTTAGAGTGTCAGGGGTATAGCTGGGGAGTGTCAGGGGTGTAGAGTGGGGGAGTGTTGGAGGTGTGGCTTTGGGAGTGTCAGCAGGGTGTACCTGGGAGGGTCGGAGGCTGTTCTGAGAGTGTCAGAGGTGTACCTGAAGGAGTGTCAGCGGTGTGCCTGGTAGTGTCAGAGGTGTGCCTGGGAGTGTAAGAGGTGTGCACACCAAGTGTCAGGCGTGTAACT
>NW_024752179.1:0-15000 GCF_018991925.1 Homarus americanus
AGTGATGTAACAACAATGGTCTAACAAAAGCACCCTACAGACAAGCCAACGAACAGACCAAAACAATAGTGCCAGTAGTGATGTAACAACAATGGTCCAACAAAAGCACCATACAGACAAGCCACGGAACAGACCAAAACAATAGTGCCAGTAGTGATGTAACAACAATGGTCTAACAAAAGCACCCTACAGACAACCCACGGAACAGACCAAAACAATAGTGCCAGTAGTGATGTAACAACAATGGTCTAACAAAAGCACCATACAGACAAGCCAACGAACAGAGCAAAAATAGTAGTGCCAGATAGCAAGACCCACAAAGCAGGTTCAAACAGTAGTGCCAGTGGAAAGTCACCTGGTGTTGCTGGTGATTCATGGTGGCCTTTCAGGCGAGGAGTGCCATTTGTAAAGTGCCAGAACTATGTAGTATGTACAACGGGTGCCTGGGAGAGCAAGGTACGTTGGTGAGAGAGAGGAAGAGACTGCGCTATGTTGGAGAGAGAGTGAGAGAGTGTGGTTTGTTGGAGAGAGAAAGTGGGAAAGTGTGGTGTGTTGGGGAAAGTGCGTAGTATGTTGGAGAGAGTATGGGTGCGTTTGGGTGAGTTTGGAAGAGAGAGGAACGAAGGGAAGACGATGAAGAGAAGGTTGAGGCAAACATAATGTAAAAAGAGAGTTAGTAGGAGAGAGAGGAGGAGGGGGGGAGGAGGAGGATGAAGAGAAGAGGAAGAGGAGGAGGAAATAGGTTGCACAAAAACAGGACTGGAAGAGAAGAAGGTTGGAGAAATCTGGGGAGAAGACAGGGCTAAAGGAGAAGAGAAGACTAGGGGAGAAGAGAGAACCGAGGAAGAGGAGAAGGCTTGAGAGAAGATAAAGCTGGTAAGAAGAAGAAGAGAGAGAGGGCGAGGAGAAGACTACGAAGAGGTTAAGGGTGAAAAGGGCTGGAGGAACTGTAAAGAGAGAGAGAGAGAGAGAGAGAGAGAGAGGCGACCTGGGTTAAGGGATAAGGAAAGGAAGTGAGAGGGATAAGGGAAAGAAAGGGCTGAGTGAAGGGGAAACAGGGCAGTGGAAAAGGGGTAAAATGAGGAGTGAGAGAAGGGCTGCAGGAGAAAGAGAGGGCTGAGAAGAGGGGTCAGAGGAAGGGCTGGGAAAAGGGCTAGAGTGAGGATGGAGAGAGGGACAAGTCATATTTATAGAGAGGTTTTGGAGAGGGTTATGGAGAGTGCTGAGGAAGTAAGAGGGGCTAGTATTGAGGACTAGACTGATGGGGGAGAGGGTTAGAGAGAGGAGAGGGCTTGGGAGAGGGTTAGAGAGGGGAGAGGGCTTGGGAGAGGGTTAGAGAGGGGAGAGGGCTAGGGAGAGGGTTAGAGAGGGGGAGAGGGACTTCAGGGCGCTAGTGGTGGTGTATCATTGGCCAAAGGAATTTCCATCGTTCGTATCACGCCAAGTAAGCCTTTGTGTGTGTGTGTGTATGTGTGCTTGTTTATATATACAGAGCATTGACCTTCTAGAAGGAACCAAAAACAAAAATAACTTACCTAGGTCACTCACTCACTCGCTCGCTCACTCACAACTCACTCATACATCATGTGTGGTGTTAGTCCTTTCATGTTAACGTACCTAAAGGCTTAGTTCCTGTTTCCATTAAGTCCTATGTTAAACACTACTTCAAGGTGTCGCTGGGTCCGTCTGTCTAGCGCTCACCAAGGGAGAGAGAGAGAGAGAGAGAGAGAGAGAGAGAGAGTATATGACCCAAATATACGGAAAAGACTCCATAAAAAAATATATATTATATATACATTTTAGGAAACCATTAACTGAAGCAAAAAAAATAATTGACAAGACGATTAACATTCACGATTTACTAGCAAGAAATATGTGTTGAAAATTACAGATTACACAGACATAAATAACTGTATGAACTGGAAACAAGTTTGAGAATGTTTTGTGAGGAAGAAAAGTACAAATTGGGGAAAAAACAGCTTTGATATGAATAAATTACTGGATTAACGTAAATGGGAAAAAACGCGTCTTTAACTAGGAAAAAATGAAAGAATGGAAGGAAATTAATGTAAATATAACGTGAATAACCAAGAATGAAGAATAGAAGGATATTATTAGATGTAAAATATGTATAACCAGGAAAGAAAAAAAAATAAAGAAAAAATAATAAAAAATAGTGAATAACCGACGGAGAAAAATGAATGAATAAAAATTGAAGACAAAATATACATAAAAATAATAAAAAATAGCATATAAAATAAAATAAAATAAATACGAATATATATCAGAATAAATTGAAACAAACTGATGTGAAAATAGATATCACGAGGAATTATTTTTAAATAAACCCGAGAAAAAAAAAGTTGTTCCATGAAACCTTTGAGAAAAATTAATTGATTTCCATAACTGCTAGTGGTACTATGTGAGTTCAGAACGTCATAGCTACACAAGTTAAAATTCAGAACTGAGATTCACAAATAATTTAGATTTTTTTTTTAAGTTACACTCAGTCATTTCTCCTAAAATAACTATGCTGAGAGAGAGAGAAAAAAAAAAGCTGGGTGCGTGTGTGGGTTGGGATGACGGATTGAACTAGCGACCCTCAGGTCAAGAGACAAGAGCCGTACCCACTCGACCACCACACCTCAACTAACTAATCAACCTACACCTATCGTAGCCTATCTAACCTAACGTAACAGAAAATCTTACTTTACCAGAGAGTGGGACGGACACAAGTTGACATCACGGTCGTGTATTAACCAATCAGCGACCAGCTTTACCCACATACGAGTGGATCTTGTACGCAACAAGCCCGACTCAGGTTATAAGGCCAATATAGAGTAACACTCAATTAGCACAGCTCCCTTCAGATGCCATTAAACCTCAACCTCATAGCTGTAGGAGGACCTATCGAACCAATGAAGTTTTTCGCTGTTGATCACTGTTTATCTTCCTCCCCTTCTCCCTCTGCTTGACTAAAGGAGTCACTCACCTACTTCCATGGTCAGTTGGTCACTCACACGTGTAGATAGTCCGGTCAGTGCGGTTTGTGAGGTACGCGGTCACTCATACGAGCCCTTGATCATGTTGGTATTGTCTACGGTCACTCACTCAGTCATTTATACTTCCCTTCTCGTTATTTATGTCCCTCCTCCTCTTCCTCCTCCTCCTCTTCCTCCTCCTCTTCGTCCTCTTCTTCTTCCTCCTCCTCCTCCTCTTCTTCATCTTCCTCCTCCTCAAACATGAGTTATGTGAGGATGTAAAGTCCTGGACACACACACACACACACACACACACACACACACACACACACACACACACACGCCACATTTTTCTCTAAAGTAATTATCATGATAAGTGTCAGGAAATAAGAAAAACTGTAAAAGAATAACAGATAAGAGAGTCACTAAAGATAAACTCAGGTAAACACGTGGAAGAAGAATAGTTTAAATCGTTTATATTATTATTATTATTATTATTACTATTATTATTATTAAGAACGGTGACTTAACCCCTTGAGGATGATGACTTAACCCCTTCAGAACGATGACTTAACCCCTTCAGAACGATGAATTAATCTAGCACTTACTAGGTTAAGATAACATATTCATAGGTTTAACACAGTCATCGCCCATGGATTAAGTTATCATACTCAATGGATTAAAATTATCCTTACTCATTGGACTATTCCACTGTACTCAGGGTTTGGCATCGTACTAAAGGGGTTTAGTTACTTTATTTATCAGGCTATTTGAGTACAATGAAATAGTACTCTAGAGCTTAAGATACCGTACTCACTGGGATCGTCTACTGCACTCAGAGGTCGGCGTCGTACCCAAAGACGTATGATTCTTCACTAACGGCGATATTGACGACGCCATCACACACAGTTATCTAGTCACACAAATCATTTATACGACGTAAATAGAAACGTAAAGGCGTTCTTTTACTCTATTGGTTCTTCTTCTGGTTCGTCTGTTTTTTTAGCTTTATTCCCATCTTTTTTTTCCCGTTTCTTCTTCTTTTTCCATTTTTTATATTTTGTTTCTTCTTTTATTTCCTCCTCTTTTCTGTTCTGAGTTTAATTTGTCTTCTTCATTTATTCCTTCTTCTTTTTCTTCTTCTCTTCTTCTTTATTCCCTTGTGTTTTCTCCTTATTCATTATCATCACCTTCTTCTGCCTCCCCTGATTAGACGCACCAGATATAGTCACGGTCTAATGCTGTCCTTGGTGGAGATAGTACGGTGTTAGGTCAGGTCAGGTCAGGTCAGGTTATTGTTTATAATTACCGAGGAAAATATTAACCCCTTTATGCACGGGAGTCTCTTTGAGCTGAATAAAATCATCATCTATCCCTAACCTAATCAAATATTAACAGTAACGTCCCAGTAGTGAAGGGGTTAACACATTACTTCACATCCATTACCTGTAAGTAGCTTCACCAGGTGGGGGGTCGGTAACCATTAGCAGAGGAAGCCAAGGTATAAATATATCACTGTAAATAGAACCATTAATCTTGGGAAGCAAATAAGAAGAATTAGAACTGTGCTAATTAATCACTTGTTAATATATTACAAGGTTTGTTATTGAGGAAATCGTGTAAGTAACTTTGTACCATTGGAGAACTGTAAGTATATGGTAAGACATTAGTAAAGTAACACTGTACCACTATAAGTATATCGTAAGGAAATCGTAAGTAACATTGTACCACCCGATCACGATACGTATTTAAAAGAAAATAACACCCAATAAATAACATAGAATACATTACTTCTATGTCACTGTAATAATGTAAACACTAACACCGTAGCAATGATTCACTAAACAAATAAAGTGAAACGATGGAGAGAAAAAATTATAAATGACAAGATAAACAGTAAATCCTTGTAAACATAATTAACGAAAATCCTAAAAGAAATCGAAAAAGAAAAATAGAGAATGAAGCGAATATAAAAATCTCAGATAAGGTTATAGAAGAGACATTAATCAGATATTGGTTATTGATACACAACACCTGAGTCGAAGAATGTTGTTACGTGTAAGATAAACAATATTGTAACCTTGAAGTTAAACATAGATACTTGTTTACATAAATACATACACAAGAATGTATTATATGTACTTTAATTCAGGATAGGATACATATGCTCATACATATTACACACACGCACGCACACACACACACACATATATATATACAGTATATATATATATATATATATATATATATATATATATATATATATATATATATATATATATAATATATATATATATATATATATATATATATATATATATATATATATATATATATATATATATATATATATATATTGTTACGACCGTGTCGTAGTTTTCTATTTTTTTTTATATACCATGCTTCCATGTTCCATATTATTCCTGTAATGATGTGCTGTTAACGTTTTAACTGTTATTATTTGTTCAAACTCATTTTGTATTGTAACCAGTATTCTTTGTTCTCTAACGACCATCTGCATCGTTAAACGACCCACCGGCTGGTCGCGTGGCGGGAACCGACCTTATATATAGGACCCACCAACTGACGGAGTTAGTTCAGTCCTCTTGTCATACAGTCCACATCCTTTGAGTGACACTCGTCACCTGTTACTTGTACTTAATTTATTTGTGTTGTTCCTGTCGCCACCAATGTGGTATATGTATGTGAGTACCTATTTATGTCTCTATTTATGTCCATCAGTATTTGCTTAGTTTGCATTTAAGTAATTCAGTGTTGTTTCACGTTAGTTAATTTCAGTGTTAGTTTTTATATGTTTATGCAGTGTTAACGTAATCCAATGCTTTATTATTATTCTTTTGATGTTTCGATGTTTAGTATCATTTGTGTCTAAAAGTTTCGATGGTGAATCAACTTGTTGTGACAGCCTACGAGGCTCTTTGTGTTAATATTTAATTAATTAAATTCTTAAAGGTTTACTTTATTTATTTTTATTCACTTTTAATTTACTTCACTTTTTTTGTTTGGTTACGCCTAGAACTTGGATATTTAAGTAAATTAAGAGACGGCGTAACAATATATATATATATATATATATATATATATATATATATATATATATATATATATATATATATATTATCTTTTCATTCATTTTTATTCATTCCCTCTTATTGATGTGTGTGTGTGTGTAAGTTTTTGGTATTTTTCTTTCATAACAAGGCCATAAATACACTTCTTGTTTATCCTTTTTGCTACACACACACACACACACACTCTACCAATACCTATCTGGACTAAGTATTTCCCGAAGCATAACTCGAACACACAACAGCTGCAAAGAAATGCGAACACCAATCGTCGCTCAAAATCATCAACCAGGAAGAACGAACAGCACTTGACATTGACCCCTCAACCAACAACACCCAGCAGTCTCCTTTACCAAGAATCTGTGGTGTTTCCTTACTGCTATAGTCAATCAGGCGCTGGTATGAACAGTCACTAGATGAACGGACGACTAAAATTTATACTTGAGCTGGTGGTGGTTTTGGTTAGGTTAGGTTAAATTTGGGTAGGTTAGGTTAGATTTTATGGAACTAGGGAGGGGATCGAACCAGGTACTCAAGAATGTACTCGATAACCCCATCGCCACGTAACCCACAAGTGTACTCGCCTCAACTTGGATATGCTCAAGACACGGGTTATTCCACTGGTCGTCTGCGGAATGTGAAATGATCGTTTTTCTTGTGACTGAACCTTCAACTATCCGTTATCGGTGGTTGTAATTTACTCTGATGTTTGTGTCACTGCTATGGTACACGAATCTACGGTCTACACCCACCTAACCACATACCCATCCATCCACACACCCACGCAAGCCACCCACACACAACATGACAATTCCTCACGACACACAAAACGAAGGTATATTATCTTAGGTGTAGTTGAAAGACAATATTTCTCATTTATTCTGAAGTTATATAAACAATTTTTTTAACATAATCTTTAATAGTTTTTTCTTACCATTATATAACTTAACGCAGAATACATGTAATTATTAATATTATTTTTTCTTCTGCTAAATGGATTAAACATTCACATTTACATCTCTTCAGTATGAGTGGAATTCATTGTTTTCCAATTCCACTTTTATTTTATTTTTTAGCTTTTATTTAATCAGAAATGAACGAGAGGAACTTTTTTTTTTACGGTACTGGCTTTTAACCCATTGTTTTATTTGTTATTTTTTGTTGTTTCTGTTTCCTATAGCTTAGTTAACAGCTAGAGTTTTTATGTTTTTATGTTTTTGTTTTTAGCCTGTGTTATAAGAGAGAGAGAGAGAGAGAGAGAGAGAGAGAGAGAACTATCACTTTTAAACTCTCAACTAACTTTCCTGGAGTTCCTATTTAGGACTTGTCGTAACCATTACTTCCTGATGCTTATTCTAATCCACCTCTAAACCCTCACTGGATGCTCTTACATAGTTCACAATACACTTTACTCCCCAAATAATACAACAAATACTCTCACATACACACATTATAAGAATTATGTTACAATTTCAATATCTAGAATCCAAATCAATCACAGTGACTGCCAAGGACGTCATATAATCAATGTGCAATAATTCTTGAAGTGATGCATGAATAAAATATTACTACCAGAGTTTTACCTGCTGTTACCTGGTTACACCAAGGGGATAAAGTAACACAAAGTAACACAAATTAACTCTCACGGGGTAATAGTCAGAGTAATAGTCAGTTAGCTTTAAATTATGATGCCACAGCTTCCCAAGAGGGTGATAGTAACGTGTGAAATGTATACAACAAAAGCTTTCATTACTCACTGTATATTTTTTTACACTGTGGGAAATAAACTCTTCCTAGATCACTGCCACAACAGCGCTATCTACTGTATGTACAACTTTACCTTAATGATTTTGTTATTAATTAAAGATCACCTGAAGATTGGGTATTGCAGTTAAAATTTCACCTGATGATGAACCAACCTACACGTTATCTGGGGTTGGGTTAGGTTAGGTTAGGTTAGGTTAGAGCGTACCGAAGATACATGCACTTCCTATACTGAGGTGATGGAAGTACAGCGCTGGTGGGAGGTCTTAAGTGTCGTGTGGTAGTGTGTGTGTGTGTGTGTCTTTGTCTCACTCTTTTATCTCTCCCTCTGTTTATTCTCTCTCTCTCTCTCTCTCTCTTTCTCTCTCTCTCTCTCTCTCTCTCTCTCTCTCTCTCTCTCTCTCTCTCTTCCACTCTTTCCTTCTATCTCTCTCTTTCTTCTGTCTGTCTGTCTGTCTGTCTGTCCCGTCATGACCTACTAGTCAAGCATCACATTATGTAAAAATCCTGTCGCCTCCCCTACTGAACCACGAACCCTGAGATTCAGACTCATGAATCAGAAGCATTTATGGACAGAATAATGCATCTGGGTTTACTGCTTCGGGTTCACGGGTCTGAAAATCGGGTTTCGTGGACCAGCTGGATAGGCGACAAGGCCTCTGTGGGTGACTCAGAAAAAGCGTATCGACAGGTGTCCCAAACTATCTTTTGTACTGGAAGATTTATGCATTGGCGTTATGCAATTTTTGCCTTTATTGACATATGATTCATTCTAATAATTGGGTCATTGATTTCGTTCCTTTATTCTAACTAGAAACATCATCCATCCACCTGACATATGTAACACACACACATATGTAACGTAACACACACACATATGTAACGCACACACACATACGTAACACACACACACACACATGTAACACACACACACACATGTAACACACACACATACGTAACACACACACACATACGTAAAACACACATATGTAACACACACACATACGTAACACACACACACACACATGCGTAACATACACACATACGTAACACACACACATACGTAACACACACACACATACGTAACACACACACATACGTAACACACACACACATGTAACACACACACATACGTAACACACACACATACGTAACACGATAAGTGATGTACTCAGGCACATATACCTGAGACTGTAACATTAATCATTTTTTAGGAAGGAACTTAATAACATAGCTCAGGTTCTCTCCTCTGTGGCTGAACGACTGTGTGTTCTTGTACTAGATTAGACATTATGGGTCCAGCTAACTACACAATTAGACAGGAATTGTGTGTGTGTGTGTGTTTACCTTGCGAATAAACAACCATAACTAATATAAAGATCAATCTATTGACCTCTTATTTCTCTTACAAAGCGGAGGAAGAGAAACAAGCATAAGAGACTGATTTAAAAAACATTGTACTCACCAGGTGTAGTTAAGCACTGCCTTCCTGGGTCACTCACCTGAGGGAGGAAGGAACTTGTGGTTAGAACTAAATGTGTTATTTTCATGTGAGGATTATGACGTAATACCTTTACTAAATCAATAACATTAGTAATAACGTTACACCTGTAATTTGACGATAATGATGAACATAATGATGGCATATTTTTTACTCTCTCGTTGATAATAACGATAAATTGTCATAATCTATTTAATAGTTAATGATAAGGCTAATTACATCATTATATTTTTTTATTTCGTACTATTTAGGCTACAGACATTATTTTTACATCAATACTGATAGCAAGAATAATGACACTTAGAAAAAAAATATTGTTGAGCAGCTAAAGCCAGCGTCGTTGTGTCCTAGTTGTGTAGGTCACCGCGGCAAACACCTCCCCTTCACCTCTGCTTCACCACGAGGTCGAAATCTTGTCTCTTTGTGTTGGGAGTCGAGACCTTTAGCAGCTGAGCCATGGCGTCTAGGCATCTCCAACCGTAATTAATGTACTGTTCTCCTTCAAGGCGTGGTCTCCTGTGGTCTCCTGTGGTCTGCTATCACGGGCAGTTTATATCCCGGATATTTCGCTGCCCTCCACCAAGCACTTGCCTCTCCTGTCGACTCTATCATGCTGTCACTGGATCTTGCCACACTGTCATGCCCGTTCATCTCAGTTATTCACGGTTAGTCTTTGGCCATCTATCCTACCGACCTGTCCAGACCCTCTCACCACACACTCCTTCACTTCACCCACCACTCCCATCCTAATCTCATATATCCTTCAAACCTCCTTCCTTCCTTCCTTCCTTAATCTATCCCCTGTTAAGGCTACTACGTGGATTAACAGGGTCCATCCTTAGCTTGTTCCGCCTCGCTTCCTGAACGTCTTCCCTGTACTAGTCTTGTTTCAGTGTATTTTGACCCAAGTTTGTTTTTAGTTTTCCCTCAGCAGCTAACCATCTTACGAGTGTTTATTTTTTTTACCTTACCACCTACAGGAACGATAAAATACCTGTTTTTAATCCGTCTGTATGTTTGTATATCCCCACGGACACTACAGGAAAAATCATGCGTACATTTTGGCACCAGTATCGCCGTTAAGAGAGCCAACACCCAGTTGAATATGTAAGTCACTAAACTACATAATTTCTCAATATGTTCTTTCAGGTTCTCTAGCAAAAACTACTCATTAACATATCTTCATCTACATACATACCTATTCCCCTTAACTTTCACAAGACCATTAAAACACTTCAATATTTTTCTTTGTCAATAATCCAATTGTTATTTACAATCTTTCATGATAAAATATACTGGAAACTAATTCATATATGGTAGAATTTAATCTGTTTTTTATGTTATTTAAAACAATCTTATTCCCCGTCTGCTCTGTCTTCCCCAGTTTACTATGGCCATACTCAGTCAATGAACAACAAAATAGCAAAATGTTCCCCCACCATAAAAAAAAGAGTTTTTCTCAACGAATATTGCAAGTGGTTAACAGCTTAGGAAATTCTACTACCACTGATGCAGCCCGGCACACTGTGTGGTAGGGGGCGGGTGGGGGAGGGGGGAAGAGTGGTTGGTGGGAGAGGTGGGTGGTGGTGGGGGTGTATTAGTAGGTGGAGGAATACAAATTTTAGAAACAAGAGAGAGGGAGGGAAGTATGAAAGGAAGCAAGGGTCGTAGGCAGCATGAGAGGGGGAATAGAGATGTAGGAGGCATAGGAAAAAGAAAACGGAGTTACTTGTTAAGGGAAAATTATGTTATTACCGACCGAAGACTTAGACTGAAATGGAAAATATTACGATTTTCATCTTAATCTGATAATTTTCTTTGTTTATTCTTGTGTCTTTACTTAATACATCTATAAAAATACTGTAGAGTTTAAGTGAGTGTTTTTCTGTCACACACACACACACACACACACTCTCTACCACTACCCTCTGCCTCACACACGGGCACAATTTATATTCAAATGAGACCGGTAAAATGAAGAGAGCTGAGGGCGTATGACTGGCTTATGAATCAGTTGTCAGCGAGAGATGGGGAAGCACGATACCTTCTCCTCTCCCACCCTTTCCATCCTGTTCCATCCTGCCTCCTGTGGGTACATGATCCATCAGGTTTAAACGCGTGTGTCGGCAGGTAACAGACAATCACAGCTCCATGACATTAAAAGAGATGATGCTGACTTTATGTATACAGTTTAAGACACATATACTACCACGAGACTTGAAAACATGCAATAGCGTTACTCCCTCTTCTTAATTCTGTAGCGATTATATGTACGACACTCTCTCTCTCTCTCTCTCTCTCTCTCTCTCTCTCTCTCTCTCTCTAGGAATACTATCGAATAGAACTTATTTTGTTATCTTTATGAAACTCGTAAATAAAATATAGTTTATTTAGAATGACAAAATGGACTGGCTTATTATTTTTATTATTATTATCTAAACAAAACTTACAGAAAATAATAATAAGAAAATAATGAAACTTTTCCTTCATCTAGTTAATTTATCTTACAATTACCTGGGTGCTTAAGCGGATAATTCTGAGCAGTAATAAAAGGCGTAACGAGACCTTCATGTTCACTAATTACCGAGAACATAACTTATTTTTACGAAGACTCTAATTGTCTCGCTGTCTCTCAAGACTTCGTTACCACTTACCTTATTGGGGTCATAAATCTTCGTTTTTTTTATGGCTAACTATAAATATTGAGTAATGTATAAATGTCTATGTCTTACACCTGTCTTTCTTTGTGTGTCTCTGTATGTGTGTCTGTCTGTCTGTCTGTCTGTCTGTCTGTCTGTCTGTCTCTCTCATATCGTTAATCCCTTTATATCCCTGGATTAGCTTAATCTCTCTCAGCTTCCCGTTAACAGTAAAAATTCGAGTCATAACCTAACTGTTTATCCTGACTCCGTTAACTGTTTTATAATCGAGGGAAACAGAGACTCCCTTCTAGGTAATCATTTCAACAGCAACACAACGGTAACACAAGTGAAGGTAGTTATTGAGTCTTAGGTAGGTTAAGGACCGTACATATCATGGAGGATTCCTGGCGCGTTGGGAAGCTCTTGTCCACCAATTCCAGGATTATCTCGCCATTTCCTGGATTATATCGCCAATTCCAGGATTATCTCGCCAATCGCCTGGAATCCAGACCCTGCAGACTCCATTCCCAAGCCAGACAAGGTTCATTGGAGACGTTTCGTGTTTATAACTACCAAATGAGCAATATATCCCTTCATTAAACAGTTTTATAAGTATTTCTTAAGGGATCAGCTTAAGCTTTAACTCCTAGAAAAGTATAGAAAGCTTGAGAAAATGGACTAGATCATAATTAAGCTCCAATGTCTTTAGGGATCAGCTTAAGCTTTAACTCCCTGAAAAAATATAAAAAAAATAGACAAAATGGACTGGATTATAATTAAGCTCCCATGTCTTTAGGGATCAGCTTAAGCTTTAACTCCTAGAAAAGTATATAAAGCTTAACAAAATGGACTGGATCATAATTTAGCTGCCATGACCACCCGAGTAAGTAATGTTACGGTAGATAAACTCAATACTGTACTTGGAAACATCGATATGAGTGGACGATTATGGATGGACTCGGTCTTCCGTTACTCACGGTTCCAGGGAGAGCTAAGAGGAGCATTCATGTAGCGTGAGGTCCCTGGTGTAACGTGAGGGTCCTGATGTAATGTGAGGACCCTGATGGAACGTGAGGGCCCTGGTGTAACGTGAGGGCCCTGGTGTAACGTGAGGGCCCTGATGTAACGTGACGGCCCTGGTGTAACGTGAGGGTCCTGATGTAATGTGAGGACCCTGATGTAACGTGAGGGCCCTGGTGTAACGTGAGGGCCCTGGTGTAACGTGAGGGCCCTGATGTAACGTGACGGCCCTGGTGTAACGTGAGGGCCCTGGTGTAACGTGAGGGCCCTGATGTAACGTGACGGCCCTGGTGTAACGTGAGGACCCTGATGTAACGTGAGTGCCCTGATGTAACGTGAGGGCCTTGGTGTAACGTGAGGGCCCTGATGTAACGTGAGGGCCCTGATGTAACGTGAGGGCCCTGGTGTAACGTGAGGGCCCTGATGTAACGTGAGGGCCCTGATGAAACGTGAGAGGCCTGATGCTTAACGTAGGGGCCTGGTGTAACGTAAGAGGCCCTGATGTAACGTGAGGGGCCTGATGTAACGTGAGGACCTGATGTAGCGTAGGGAGGACCTGATGTAACGTGAGGACCCTGATGTAACGTGAGGACCCTGATGTAACGTGAGGGCCATGGTATAACGTGAGGGCCATGGTGTAACGTGAGGGCCCTGATGTAACGTGAGGACCCTGATGTAACGTGAGGGCCCTGATGTAGCGTGAGGACCCTGATGTAGCGTGAGGGCCCTGATGTAACGTGAGGACCCTGAAGTAACGTGAGGGCCATGGTATAACGTGAGGGCCATGGTGTAACGTGAGGGCCCTGGTGTAACGTGAGGGCCCTGATGTAGCGTGAGGGCCCTGGTGTAACGTGAGGGCCCTGATGTAGCGTGAGGGCCCTGATGTAACGTGAGGACCCTGATGTAACGTGAGGGCCCTGATGTAACGTGAGGGCCCTGATGTAACGTGAGGACCCTGATGTAACGTAGGGAGGCCCTGATGTGGCAGCGTAGAGGGCCTGATGTAACGTAGGGACCCTGATGTAACGTGAGGACCCTGATGTAACGTGGGGGCCTGATGTGGCATGGGGGGCCTGGTGTGACGTGGGGGCCTGGTGTGGCTTGTGAGGGGCCCTGATGATGTAGCGTGAGGGGCCCTGGTGTAACGTGAGGACCCTGATGTAACGTGAGGACCCTGATGTAACGTGAGGACCCTGATGAAACGTGAGGACCCTGATGTAACGTGAGGGCCCTGGTGTAACGTGAGGGCCCTGATGTAACGTGAGGGCCCTGATGTAACGTGAGGACCCTGATGTAACGTGAGGACCCTGATGTAACGTGAGGGCCCTGATGTAACGTGAGGGCCCTGGTGTAACGTGAGGGCCATGGTGTAACGTGAGGGCCCTGATGTAGCGTGAGGGCCCTGATGTAGCGTGAGGGCCCTGATGTAGCGTGAGGGCCCTGATGTAACGTGAGGACCCTGATGTAACGTGAGGATAAACATAAATATAGACGATAAACTAATGATACCAAGCTAAATTAATCTAATCTTAACATCATCTAACTTAATTTAGGTAAAGTTAGGTTACGTTGAGATAGCTAAAAACGGCTTCAGTGGAATCAGGTCAGCTTGATCGTATAATACACATTATGTATACTTGAATATACATGACATGAAATGACATGACATGACATGACATTACATACGAATTACCAAAAAGTTATCTTTATTTTACAAAGTTGTCCTCAGCTATACATCCACAGTCAGCTAAACTAGGAAGCTAATCGACAGCTAACAAGAGACACTTAACACTCGACACTCGACAGCATTAACGATAAGACATCAGCTTTTAACAGTGAACACGTTGTAATGTGATGATATAATGTGAAAAGGAGAGAGAGAGAGAGAGAGAGAAGACATGAATAGACAGCAGAGAGATACAGAAAAAAATAGATAAAATAAGACAGATAGAAAGACACAGACAGACATATACCACATCACAGTCACCACCCACACCCCCTCC
>NW_024752180.1:0-16115 GCF_018991925.1 Homarus americanus
AGTTACGTATTGCTTGCAGGTGCCCCCACACCAACACCACACACTGCAGGTGTCACACACCACCACCATAGGTGTCACACACTAACAACACCACTGCAGGTGCCCCCACACTCAACACCTCTGTAGGTGTCACACACGAACAACACTGTAGGTGCCTACACACACCACCACCGTGGTGCCCACACACTCTACACCACCACCAGCAGGTGCTGTACACACCAACACCACTCACCAGCCTCACACCAACACCTCCCCACCAGGTGCCACACCACCACCTCTGTAAGTGCCCCACGCCAACACCACCAGGCACCCCACACCAACACCTCCACTCACTGCAGGCACACACTAACCTCCCCACCGTAGGTGTCATACACCCCACACCACCACCGTGGCTACCACACACCAACACCACTCACCGTAGGTGCCCCCACACTAACACCACCTCACTGTACGAGGCCACACTAACACCACACACTGCAGGTGCCTACACACCACTCACTGTACATGATCACACTAACACCACTCACTGCAGGTGATCTCACACAAACACCACTCACTGTGCCACACCACTGACCTCTCACTGCAGGTGCCCACACACCAACACCACTCCACTGAAGGCACCACACCAACACCACTCACTGGTGCCCCTCACACTAAAACTACTCCACTGTGGTGCCTCACACTAACACCACCACTGTAGGTGCCCTCACAAGTCCCCCAAATTACAGGGTGCCACACACCAACACCACCACTCTAGGGGCCCCCACCCACCACCACTCACCGTAGGTGCCCCACACTAAGACCACTCACCACACCAACACCGACTCACTGTAGGTGCCACACACTAACACCCACACTTCCCCACTGCTGGTGCCCGGCCACCAAGACCACCTCACCTTGCCTCACACCAACAACGTAAACACTCACCGTAGGTAAACCACCAACACACTACCTAGAAAGTCTCACACTAAGACCTCTCACCATAGGTGCCACATACCAACACTACTCCACTGTTGGTGCCTCACACCACACCACTCCACTATAAAGCTCCTTAATTCTAAGACCACTCACCTCTGCACGCGGCCCCATACCAACACCCCCACTGTGAGGTGCCACATCAATAAACACTATTCACCAACACACCAAACAATTCACTCACCGTTGGTGCCCTCACACCAACACCTCTCACTTCTGTAGGTGCATCACAGCCATTAACACTCCCACTCTAGAACAGTGCCCCCGCCACCAATAACCCCCCACCGTAGGTGTCACACACCAACACCACTCACCTAGGTGTCACACAACATCACCACTGTAGGTGCCCCACACTAACACCACTCAACACAGACACTCTGTAGGTGCCAATAACACCACTACAGGGTGTCACACAACCAACACCCCCACTGCAGGGTGCCCCACACCAAACACCACCCACACATCACCATTTCCACACCAACACCAGCTCCAGGTGTCAAACAACCAACACACACCCACCACCACCTAGTGCCCCACACCACCACCACCGTGGTGCCCCACCACACCACCACTGTGCCACACACCACTCAGCCACCAGCCCCCACACCACACCACTCACTGTAGGTGCCTCACACCAACCCCCTCCCCACCACACCAACACCATTCAGCAACACACCACCACAGGACATCTCACACACTAACACCCCCACTGTAGGTGCCCCACACTAACACTCACTGCAGGTGTCACACTGGCTGATCACTTACTGTAGGTGCCTCACCAACAGCACTCACTGTCGGTGCCACACAAACACTCACCACTCACCAACACCACACATCACCTAAAACAACCATCCACTGCAAGTACCACACACCATCATCACTTCCCAATGGTGCCACACCAACACCACCACCTCCACTAACCGTAGTGTCACACACCAACACCACTCCACTGAAGGTGTCACACACCACCATACACTGTAGGTGTCAGCCACCAACAGGACCACTACCAAAAGCCACACACAAACACCACCACCATAGTACCTACACTAACACCACCCTCTAGGGTGCCCCAGACTAACCACATGACCACTGCAGGTGCCCCACACTCCAACACCACCACTGTAGGTATCATCACACACTAACACCACACACCGGTAAGTACCCCATACCAACACCTCACCACTATAGGTGCCCCTACACACCACACACCGGTGTCACACACCAACACCACCACTGCCCCACAATTAACACCAATCAATGGTGCCTCACACTACCACCACAGACTGTAGGTGTCAACACACAACACCACTCACTGCCAAGGTGCCTCACACTAACATCACACATTTGTAGGTGCCCCTCACACTCATGACCAATCATCACTGCAGGTGTCACACACTAACACCACTACCGTAGGTGCCTCACACTAACACCCATCAATGTAGTTGCCGACACCAACAGACCACACACCAAGTTGGTTCTCACACACCAACACCACCACTGTAGGAACCTTACACCAACAACACTCACCATAGGTGCCTCAAACTAACACCAATCAATGTAGGTACCACACTAACACCACACACTGTAGGTGCATAACACCAACACCACACACCGGGGCCCCACACTAACACCACACACTGTGGTGAGCCTCACACTAACACCACCACTGCAGGTACCCATAACTAACAACACTCACTGTAGGTGCCCTCACACTAACACTAATCATTGCACGTACCCCTCACACTCAACACCACACACTGCAGATACATCAGCACTAGCACCACCACTGTTGGTGCCTAAACCAACACCACAGCCACCGTAGGAGCCCCCACACCAACACCACTCACTGTAGGAGCCACACCAAAACCACACACTGTAGGGGTTCACACTAGCATCACATTGTAGATGCCCCTCACACAAAGACCAATCACGAAGCTGCCCCACACACACCACACACTAACACCACTCACTGTGGTGCCCTACACTAACACCAATCAACAAGTGCTTCACACTCACCACACACTGCAGGTGCCCCACACTCATCACCACACACTGTGGGTGCCCTCACACCAACACCACATACTGTAGGTTCTCCACACCAACACCACACACCGGTGTCACACACTACCACCACTACCATAGCCCACCAACACCACTCACTGTAGGTGCCCTCACACTAACACCACTCACTGTAGGTGCCCCCCAAACAAGACCTCACCATAGGTGCCACACACTAACACCACCACCGTAGGGCCTCACTCTAACACCACTCACTGTGCCACACAGTAAGACCACTCACCGTAAAGTGCCTCACACTAACACCTCACTGCAGGTGCCACACACACACATCTATTCTACTGTAGGTGCCACACACCAACACCTCCCCACTGTATGTCACACACCAACACCACTCACTGTAGGTGCCTCATGCTAACACCACCTCACCATAATGCAGTCACACACGAACACCACCACTGTAGGTGCCCTCACACTAAAAAAGCCATCTCACTGTAGGTGTCACACCATGCCACCACCGCAGGCACCACACACCAACAGTCCACCACTGCAGGTGCCCCCACCAACACCACCACAGCACGAGCTCACACACCAACACCACACACAGGCAGCCCCCACACCACCACTCACTGCACGTGCCCTCACACCACCACCTCTTAGGTGCCTCACACCCAACACCACTCACCGAGGTGCCTCACACTAAAACCTCTCACTCTTAGCTGTCACAACCACCACCACTCACCGTTGGCGCCACACACCAACACCCACTCACTGTAGGTGCCACACCCTAACACCACCACTGTAATAAGACCACACACTAACACCACACTGCAGGTGCCACACACCAACACCACTCACTGTAGGTGCCCACCACACCAAAACCTCACTGTAGTTGCCACAAACACACACCAATCATAGGTGTACCACACACCAACACCACCACTGCAGGTGCCTCACAATAAAACTCCCACCATAGGCGCCACACACACCAACACACCAACACCCCCCACACCCAACAACACTCACTGCAGGTGCCCACACCAACAACACCACTGCAGGTGCCTCACACCACCAGGTGCCACACACCACACCATTTCCACTGAAAAGTGCAACACACAACACCACTCCACTGCTGGTGCCCCCACACCAACACCCTCCCCACCTAGCTGCCCCACACTAAACCTCCCCACCGTAGGTGCCACACACCAACACCACCACTGCAGGCCACACACCAACACCACTCCACTGTAGCCAGACACCAACACCACCCCACTGTAGGTGCCCCACACTAACACCTCTCACTGTAGGTGCCCCCACATTAACACCCTCACACGGTTGGTGCCTCACACCAGCACCCTCACCGCAGGCTCTATCTTCACAGTCGAGGACGTAGTGTCTGCGTAAATATATTAGGACAGTCCAAGCACACTCACAGTGTAAAATGGCACAATATTTCATCTCTAATGGCAAGATAGCCGACAATAAGATTGTATCCACTTTTGCACTTAGTAACTATATCAATTTCACGTACAGAAACCAAATACGCAATGTGCTTGAATACCCCCAACGTAAATGTATGAGGCACAGACATACTGCCTCACAACACCTCGTATCATGCATTTAGAATAAGTTACCCTTTATGTACAGAACTAGCAAATAATGTAAATGAAATACTGTGTAACATTCATTGCCATAATATCCTGACAACGGGGGTTAATTATTATGACCCTTGTAAACCCTACCGTGTAATCCTTTTGCGCTACCGCTCACAGGATGAGTGTGGGGTGCACAATAAAGTAGGCTGCAAGCGGCAAATCAAAATCACTGCAGGTGTCACACCAACACCACTCACTGCAGGTGTCACACCAACATCACCACCGTAGGTGCCTCTACACCAACACCACCTCACTGCAGGTGCCACACACCAACACCACTCACCGTAGGTGTCACGCACCAACACCACTCACTGCAGGTGTCACACACCAACATCACTCAATGCAGGTGCCCACACTAAACACCACCACTGCAGGTGCCACACACACTAATACCACCTCTACTGTAGGTGTCACACACCAACACCTCCTCACTGTAGGTGCCACACCAACACCACACGGTGCCACACACCACCACTCACCCAGGTGCCTCACACACTAACACCACTCACTGCGGGTGCCCCCACACCAACACCACTCACTGTAGGTGCCACTACAAACACCATACACGGTAGGTGCCACACCAACACCACTCACCTGTATGTGCCCCACACCAACACCACTCACTACAGGCACTCACACCAACACCACCACTCTAGGTGCCCCACACTACACCACCTCACTGTAGGTGCTCACACCAACACCACTCACTGTAGGTGCTCACAACCACACCACACACTCAGGTATCCATACCACCACCCACTGTAGGTGCCCCACACTAACACCACAGACCGTAGGTGTCACACACCAACACCACTCACTGTAGGTACCTTACACTAACATCACTCACTGTAGGTGCCTCACACTAACACCACTCCATGTAGGAGCCCACACAACACCACACACTGTAGGCGCCTCACACCAACACCACTCACCGTAGGTGCCCCTACACCAACACCACACACTGTAGTGAGCCCCACACTAACACCACTCACTGTAGGTGCCACACAACACCACACACTTTAGGTGCCTCACACTAACATCACACATTGTAGGTGCCTCACACTAAGACCAATCACTGTAGGTGTCACACACTAACACCACTCACTGTAGGTGCCCCACACTAACACCCATCAATGTAGCTGCCGACACTAACACCACACACCGTAGGTGCTCACACACTAACACCACCACTGTACACTTACACCAACAACACTCACTGTAGGTGCCTCACACCAACACCAATCAATGTACAGTAGGTGCCCCACACCAACACCACACTGTAGGTGCACACACCAACACCACACACTGTAGGTGCCTCACCAACACCACACACCGCAGGTGCTCACACACTCACCACCCACTGTAGGCACTCACACCAACAACACCACTGTAGGTGCCTCACACTAACACCAACAATGTAGATGCTCACATAACACCACACACTGTAGGTGCATCACACCAACACCACACACCGTAGGTGCCTCACACCAACACCACACACTGTAGGAGCCCACACTAACACCACTCACTGTAGGTCCCACACACACAAACACCACACACTGTAGGTGCCTACACTAACATCACACATCATGTAAGTGCCTCACACTCACACCAATCACTGTAGGTGTCACACACTAACACCACTCTTAGGTGCCCCACACGAACACCAATCAATGTAGGTGCCCCACACTCAACACCACACTGTAGGTGCCCCACA
Source organism: Homarus americanus (assembly GCF_018991925.1). Taxonomy (NCBI): domain Eukaryota; kingdom Metazoa; phylum Arthropoda; class Malacostraca; order Decapoda; family Nephropidae; genus Homarus; species Homarus americanus. The sequence continues at coordinate 6,364 of NW_024752180.1, forward strand.
CTAACACCACATACTGTAGGTGCCTGACACTAACACCACACCGTAGGTGTCACACATTAACACCACCACTGTAGGTGCCCACACTCAACACCAAACATTGTAGGTGCCTCACACTAACACCACACACTGTAGGTGTCAACACACTAGCACCACATACTGTAGGTGCCCTCACACTAACACCACACACCGTAGGTGTCACACATAACACCACTCACTGTAGGTGCCCCACACTAACACCAATCAATGAGGTGCCCCACACTAACACCCACACACCGTAGGTGTCACACACACACACACACCGTAGTGCCCCACACTAACACCACTCACCGTAGGTCCCACACACAAACACCACACACTGGTAGGTCCCCACACCAACATCACACATAGGTGCCTCACACTAAGACCAACCACCGTGCAGCCACACACCAACACCACTCCTTTAGGTGCCCTCACACGAAACACCAATCAATGTAGTTTCACACTATATGACCTTAACACCACCACATACTGTAGGTGCCTGACACTCAACACCACACACCGTAGGTGTCACACACACACCACCACTGAGGTGCCCCACACCAACACCAAACACAGGTGCTCACACCAACACCACACACACCAGGTAACAAGCACCACATACCGTAGGTGCCCCACACCAACACCACACACCGTAGGTCACACACACACCACTCACTGTAGCCTCACACTAACACCAATCAATGTAGGTGCCCACACTAACACCACACAATCAGGTGTCACACAAACACCACCACTGTAGGTACCTCACACCAACACCAATCATTGTAGGTGCCACACTAACACAACACACTGTAGGTCTGTAGGTGTCACACCACCAATCAATGTAGGTGCCTCACACCAACACCACACACTGTGGTGTCACACGCCACCACTGCTCATTGCAGGCACCTACACAAACAACACTCACTGTAGGCACCTCACACTAACACCAATCAATGTAGGTGCTCTCACTAACACCACACACCCTCTGTATCACACACCAACACCAATCAATGAGGTGTCACACACTAACACCGCTCACTGTAGTGCATACGCCAACACCACCACAACAGGTTTCACGCACTAACATCACTGTAGGTGTCACACACAACACCACTCACAGTAGGTACCACCCCAACACCAATCACTGTAGGTGCCCCACACCAACACCACACACCAGGTGCCTCACACCACTCACCGAAGGTGTCACACACTAACACCACTCACTGTAGATGCCCAACACCAACACTACTCACTAGGTGCCCCACACTCCAGTCTCCTTGTGGTGGTGGGACGAGTGTGGTGACCTCAGTTTGTCGAAAACAGGGTCATTTCAGGAGCACCCAGCCTGACTTCTAGAAAAATCGATTCGTGAGTGACTAGTGAGTACGTACAGCACAATATCTGTCTGTGATCCCTCTAAGTAAATATTTTTGTTAATTTACTGGTGAATGTGTGACTGCCAATTGCGAGTAAGCCCACCAAACTCCCCTCAGTGCCACGGCTAGGCTTGTAATCCGGAGCCTTGTCCATCCCACCGTCCCACCAGGCGGCCACCCCCAGCTGACCACACAGCTTGACTGACCTTCTACTGCCAGCTTACACTCACCCTCGCAAGGGAAACAAATGACTTAGCAAATTGAACGTTGAAGCTAATAGAACCGAACACCCAGGACCCAAGTTCAACTACTGAGTGAGGAGAATTCCAGCTTAAAACGGAACTAACGACAACAGCAGACCACATGGATTATGTGAAGACATAGGCGGAGAAGCAACCTCAAGCCTACGGAGTCCCCAAAGACCTCCACGATAACTGGGAGTCATCAGCACAAAAATTTCACGCCTGCTCAATGAACATTTTAAACTTCCGAAATCAAGCTTGACCTGTCCACCGCAAAACCCAACCCTCCGCCCCCGCCACATCATAACAAAATCCTCATCCCCCTGACCGTGACCACGTGTTTTATCAACGCAGGCTGAAAGGCATTACTGTCTTGCCAACAAGGACCTATACCCAGGCAACGACTAAAGCTCGACTACAGCAAATGGACCAGTAAAGGAGCAAGGAGACAAGAGAAACAGGTAACTCCAACATAAACCTCACTGGAGGATCGAGCAAGTGGACACCCACCCACCACCCACCCGCACCAGACCCCAAGCCCCGAGAACCTCTTGAGGAACCAGCCACCGCCACTGCCCGCATCCTGGCAACAAGCTGTTTTCTCAGAAGCCGGCCATCTGGCAATGCACATCCACACTTGCTGGAAACCAGCATCATAACCAGGTGACAGGTGCACCCCCCACCTGGAAATCACCACAGCACCAGTCATCTTGATTCTCATGTTAGGCACTTGTGAGTACATTAACCCCCCCCTCACTATTATAACTTTGACCTTCTTCACACCCTCAGTGACTTGCTGTTCTCTATCATCAGTACAATATTCCTACACTGGTGTTGTAGCGTCGTTCCCTTTAGATGTACTAAACCGTATGTGTTACACCCGTTCACCCAGACAAATACTACCACCCATATTGACCCTGATGCCTTTCTTCAAACTCACTAGGTTACCCAACCCACCAACTATTACTTTCCTGACTCTCCGAGTTTAGTTCTTGTCTTCTACAACCTCATTCCTTCCATAACATCAGTAGTGTTTCCGTTTAAGATACCTAACTAGATTACTGTATATCTTCTATTGCCCACAAATTTGATGTACTGGTCTACGAGATCAAACTCACTTACGATATTAACATTTGTATAACATTCCTAATTATAATATACACTGCGTCAACACGTCACGACACATGGTGTTCATGTTGATATCAATTATAACATCTGTAAGAAATGAGGGTCAGGAGGAGTTCATGGAGAGTGCACTGAATTAACACGAAGACACACGAAATATCCCAGTAAAGTAATCTACAGAAGACCCCACACTAATGTACGAACTTTCTTGATAAATTTTCGGAGTCATAAGTTCAGAGAGAAACTTTGCTACATTACAGTAGATTTCAACCTTGATCTATTAAAATAAAAACCAACACCTCAGTAATAGACCTTCTTGCTACTCGTCATTCTAAACTCTTCTTCAACACTAACCAAACCCACTAGTAACTGCCACCTTTGCTATAAATCATATTGGACTAACAACACTTCTAACAAACTTGCAAGTGGAATTATTTATAACAATATCTCAGATCACTTTCCAGTTTTGCCATGTATAAAACAACCAGAAAACCTGAAAGGTCTAGTAGAGTCCCAACTACGGACAACATGCTCCTTTTTAAAACAACTTAATGAACGCTAAATGGGATCTTGTCTATGCCTCCGACAACCCTAACGTGAACTGCTGCAACTTCTCTTGCATCTTCAATGCGTGCTTTGATAAATGATTCCCCCTGAAGACTAAGTCAGTGAAAACTCGTATCGATTTCCAAACCCTATATATAAAGTGAAATCAAGGCACTGATTAACGAAAACACAAACTCACAAAAATTTGCAAAGACCCATAACTTTCGGTGATGCTTACCGAAGTATCAGAAATAGAGTAACTCAGGCAGTTAGAAATGCTAGACGTAGCTATTATACAAATAAGCTCCAGTCAGCATCAGGAGACAGTAAGAAAACCTGGAATATCATAAATTCTATTCAGAACAGGAACACTCAGCCTTCGGCCCCCACTCAGCTCTTATGATAAATGATTCAGTTGTAACGGAACCCTCCCTCATTGCCAACCACTTCAATGAATATTTTATTAATGTTGGCAAAAATCATCAGAGAGCATCCTGATCACCATGAGAATTTGACCTACCTGCAAAACAGACAGCAAAATGAGCTGTTCTTATCCCCTGTCACAGCAGACGAATTATTGACCATCATAAAATGTCCAGAGATGCAGCAGCAGGCGACGACGAATACCAATGAGCATCAGAACGAAAGTAACCCCTTATTACTACCTGTTCTCCCTACACACTAACTCCCTCTCTTCACTAGTGGTGTCTTTCCGGATAAACTGAGAATTGCTAAAGTTCACCCGGCATATAAAAAACTGGAAATTACCGCCCCATGTCAGTCCCTCCAGCTTTAAGTAGATACTGCAGAGACTAGCATGTAGTAGACTAAGTTCCTTCTGCAGTGTCGATAACATCTTTACAGACTCCCAGTTTAGATTGAGAGCTAGAAGGTCGACTGAGAGTGCTCTGCTATCCTACTAATGACATCTTCCAACTCCTTTGATGACAGTCAGTTCACCGTAATTTTCTGGACCCTCTGAGCCTAATACTGTCGACCACTATCCTCCTTTCAAAGCTTGAACATTATGCCTTAGAGCCATCCCACAATTGGTTTACCCATATCGTTTAATGAACATATGTCTGATAATGAATCAACCGACTCTCACCAAATTTGTTTGCCTCACTCCATTCTGACCTACTGTTTTGTTGTATACAAAACCATAATCTCTACCCACCTGTCGGTGCTGGACGCCTTTCTGACGGGGCCCTCTAACTATCAGGCAACACACGACGAACACACAAGTCATAGTACGGCTGTGTAGATGACTTATATAAGCATTGTATATTTCTGTACTCTGCATTATCTTCTTTATATATGAACACGAAGAAAAATTACCATAGGTTGTAGTTACGAAAGTATGAATGGAAATAAACATTTCCAAACCACCCAGTGAATCCACACAACGTTTACAGGGCTTGTGTGTGTGTGTGTGTGTGTGCTAGACCACGATGCTTCCACCACACCTCATCTATATCTTTTATTTTCCCATCATTCGCGTAACTATATGAAAAATCGTGTTTAATTTAACTACATATTTCAAAAACCTTAGATTACATGTGGATCAGTCACTCCTCATTTAACACACTTATAGTGTAATACTTTGACCATCCGACCTGGGCACATGGAGGCCCACGGTAACTCTCACGGGGTAACATACCCACGAACACACAAGTTATGATATGAACCCTTCCAGGTTTCACTATCATTATCCTGTTATGTTCATCGTGCTCTGTGTCTTGGTAACTAGTTATAGTATTAATACATGACAGTGTTACTAGTATAATATTGTAACTTTTACCCTACAGTTATGGTTCGCTCAAAGCCACCCCAAGTCAGACAACTCGTCACACAAAGTTACACTCTGTGTGTGTGTGTGTGTGCGCGTGCGTGTGTGTGTGTGTGTGTGTGTGTGTGTGTGTGTGTGTGTGTGTGTGTATGTATATTCGCTTCATCACTTGATAGGTAGATGTTTCATAAAGAGGTTTCTCCCATTCTTATTGTGAGCATCGTCCCAGGCACGTGTTTCCGACCATGGTTTCCTCCCTTCTTCCCTTCTTCCAAGTGTAACTATATCCATATTTCAAAGTGCTTGTTTTTCATTTCTTTATTTACCAAAATAATGTGGATCAGTTACTCGTTATTTAACACATACATGCACTTAGAGCATCAAGATTGTTTTGTAGGCATGACTAATGGTTAATTGAAACCCCAAAAATATTTTTCACAATTATTATGCATAAACATTGTAAACATATCTATGTGGTTATTGTAGTATATAACATATATTTAATGTCTGGACAGATCCCCGAGAGTTATGCATATTAATGCATAGATTTTGTAAGCATATTTATGTGAAGTGACGTAAAACCACATAGTAAAATACCCGGACAAATTCCCGAGAGTTAGGAAACGAAGTCTATGTGGCCCCAACGAGGTTACACCAGAGATCTAACTCCCCCGCCACCCCCTACATGGCACCGTCGGGGGCGGAGATTTAATTCTTGACCACAGGATCCCGAGGCAAGGCTCCTACCACTGAGACACCTCGTGCCCATAGGTTAATACCGTGTCCAACCTCCATCTGCTGCTATAACTTCATGCAATCTGGTGGGCATGGAATCTACCAGATTGCTGCAGATGTTCGGCCTCCTCCTTATTCCCTCCCACACATTATGTGCGTGTCTCCTCACTGCCTCCCTCGTTTTCTCCTCAACATCCCATTCAACAACCACATGCGCCCATAGATTTTCGCCAGACGGCACCGTCTTTTAGGGCACCAATAAAATATTCCAGTGCCTCAAACCGCTTGGCTGCCCAACTTGTATGTATTGACTGCGGTCTTGCACCATACATATAGGGCTAGGGGGTCTGGGATGGCAGCTACGAGCGTTGGAGGATGGATGGCGTCCCAGAACTGGCAGGCAGACAAAAATAGAAAAAACGCACAGCCAAACTGCAAGAAAACCCATGGGCAGTTTTAGAGACATTAGTAAAATATACTAGGTCATTTTACGAAAAAAGTACACATTAGGCGACCTTATTGGTCTCCGTGAGTCTGTTTGGTTATGCTATGCTAACTAGTTTGTTAGGTGAGGGAGTATATATATATATATACAGGTATGGTTACTTGAACCTTCTAAATAAATGCAAGGATGAATGGCGGATGACTTGCCTGAGCAACTGTGTCCACACTGATACTTTCTTGGCAGGCCCTGCCACACGTCAGGCCTGTCATTCCTATGTGCTTCGGGTTCTTCATTCTGCATTCCAGTGTGTGTAGGCCTCACGGTTAAACGTGAGATTTTTACGGTTTGCAAATAAAAAAATATTGTTGGTATATTTATATAGATTTTCCTCCATGTATGATATTATAACTAGTTACTGCACAAATGGCCCATATGTTGATAATGATAATGAAAAGAAGCCTGGAAAATGCATTACAACCTTGTGTGTCTGCATGTGAGTGTTGCCCTCATGAGAGTTGCACCTACAGCCCAGGTGGGATGGCCCAAGACATAATTATGTTGCAGCAGAGGACTGATCCACATGTAATTTAAAGTTTTTGAAATATGTGTTAAATTCAAATAATGATTACATAGTTATAAATGATACAATAAAAAATATAGATGGGGTGTGGAAGATCCTGGCACACACACACAATATTGTCATTACTATCATTGGCTAGCCTTGTAAACGCTGTGTGGATTCACTGGGTGGTTTTGGAAATGTTGGTTTAAATTGTACTCGTAACTACAACTTATGGTAATTTTTTCTTCTAGTTCATATATAATGAGATATGTATATATAAAATGCCATATACACACTTTATAAGCATAAGCATCATCTATGGGCATGCACTATGACTGTGTGTGTTCGTGTGTGCTCGTGATAGTTAGAGTGGGGCCCGGCCCCGTCCAGAAAAGGACACTGTACTAACCTCAGCACCGACCCAGGTGGGCTAAAGATTATGGTTTCGACTGTACAAAACGATTTGTCCATTCTAGCACACTCATAAAATGCAACTTATTTGTAGACGATAGTCTCTATGCCAGCAACTCATACCTCCATTCCTTGATGAGAACAATGAACACAAAATTAACTAAAGTTAAGACCTGGGTATCGTACTAAACTGACCTTAAACCTCGAAAAAACCCTCATAATCTTTCATAAAGGAAAAACTTACCCCAGCTTTGAACTTTACATACCTTAGTAATACAGTCCTTAAACGAACAAAATACTAAATTCATGGGGTTATTGTTGATGAGAAAATTAACTAGAGAAACCACATACAAGCCATTCACAGTAAAGTCAAGAAACAGTGGGGTATCAGAATTACACTCGACAGTCACTCACTCTTACAGCAATGAAAGAAATCTATTATGATCATGTTTACAACACCACAAACACTATCACACACTATGAGGCCTCTGGCTCTTCAAAAACACAACCCTGATTACTGCACAAAGAGATGGCGGACAATAGCTTACTTGAAAAAACAAAAAATTATTATACAAACGAAAAATTTGTTAAATTAAATTTAAATTTGAATCATTCTTGCTATGTTCTGTTGTTGACAAATCTGTCAATCACTTAACAATAATTATTTCCATATAAATATAACCCTATGTATAACCCTTCAATGTATATACAGTACTTACAATATAATATAATTGTAAAAAATTAAATTAATAATATAAATAAATATCGAGTGATAACCGTGGTAACATTTTCATATGTTCTTATCACCACCATGCTATGTGTACTATTCAGATGAAAATAAATGTTACATAATACTTCCTTGAGATAAATGTACAGTATATATCAGGTGCCTACAAGAGAGCTCAGGCTATCAATTGAAATATCATGTTAATATTATGATTTTCATCGACTCTGGTTAAATAAACTGTTTCAATGTCAATATCAATATCACTGACAATACTACCACTATAAAATTCACGAGCTAACACCCATACACTGTGGGTACATATACCACCACTCACTGTAGGTACTTACAGTAACACCACTCACTGTAGGTGCTCACACTAACACCACTCACTGTAGGTGCCTCACACTAACACCACTCACTGTAGGTACCTTACACTACAACACTCACTGTAGGTCCCTCACATAACACCACTCTGCTTAGGTGCTCTCACACTAACACCACTCACTGTAGGTGCCTCACACTAACACCACTCACTGGGTGCCCTCACGTAACACCATTCACTGAGTGCCTCACACACTAACACACTCACTGTGGGTGCCTCATAGTAACACCACTCACTGTAGGTGCTTCACACTAGACACCACTCACTGTAGGTGCCTCAGAGTAACACCACTCACTGTAGGTGCCTCACAGTAACACCACTCACTGTAGGTGCCTCAGAGTAACACCACTAACTGTATGCCCAATAACACCAATCTCTGTTTGTAAACAAGGTCGAGATCCCGTATTAAGGTAGCCCACCAGGAAGTATGTAAATAATGGAGATATCTGTGTGTGTGTGTATGTATAGGGTGGTGTAATGCGTCTTATTGGCAAAATTATGTTAGTGTTAGGGTGTAACGTCATTGCTTCCTCTCTCGCTTTCGGCTACCGCCGCTGGCCAGCCCTCGTGGCGAACAGGAAGCAACGTGCATAAATTCTCCTCTGCCAGTACACAGCCTCTTCACCATTAAGACTCCTGCTGTGCCTCAACGTGGCAACAGACAGTAACTAGGTGACCCGTGGGCCCAGGTTAGACAAGCAGGGATCTCGGAGTAGCAATGCATTCAGAGGGACGGCGCATAGGCCCACTGGCATGTGGACACAGCCTGGCACTTACGAACCACTGTCTCGCTGCCTGGCGGATTAACGTTGGTAGATATAAGGCTACAGGAGTATACCCCGAACGAAAAATCAACGGTGGAGCCTCGCATCAGGCAGACATGCTTACAGAGATCCAATAAGACCCCAACGGCGGAATAGATGGAAGAGGTGAACAACATTGGAACCTAACGACTACACCTGCGGATGAAGGCAATGCATGATGGACAAGCTACTAAAGCGAAAACCAACAAACTGGGCTATCGGCAGTCCATTGCAGCTCTCTCTCTCCCAAGTCGTTGCAACTACTTGCACCACTGGATCAGGAAAGGGGAGAGCTAAGATGTATGGTTGCAGCCAGCGCTCCTCAATTGAATTGAATTGAAACAGTTTATTTAGCCAGGAAAACACAGATACAGAGTGGATAATAATAACAACATTAATATTGCTGAGCCAGTTGAGAACCTGAGCTCTCTTTTGAGCACCTGATATAATTCAACTCAACGTGCAGCCATCATCCAGCTCATCATACTTACCATCATCACCAAACCCTATCCCCCAAAAGTCATGGCGACAGACAGTGGCGACAGGGACAGGCTGAATGACTGCTGGGATTCAGCAATACGTAACTAC
>NW_024752181.1:0-12500 GCF_018991925.1 Homarus americanus
TATATATAATATATATATATATTTATATATATATATATATATATATATATATATATTTCTATATATATAATATATATATTTATGTATACTGTACTCAGATATTTTCTCAAGGAATATTTGCCGTAACTCAAAAGGATTACATTCTTTTTTTTTTAACTCTAGCTTATTAATTCTCACAGATACACTCTCCATGAACCAAGGTTTCAAATAAACTTTGTTTGGCAATGGTTCACACAAATCTACAATATTTTATTCACACAACATCTGACAAAGTTTTTTAGTATAAGTATTCATCTTAAAATTACTAGTAATTGCATTAGTAAATTTATCAACAGCAGACTTCAGGTACCCATCACCACGCCTAATAAGCCTTAGAGTAGAAATAACAGTCAACTCCCTAATTCTGTGTACTGTATTATGCTCGGGACATTTAGCTCCATCCTCATAATCTCTATTCTTGTCGTCTTTGGACAACCAAGCACAATCCTCATTGCTTCATTCTGAATAAGCTCTAATAGCCTAAGATCTTTTCCTGAGTAAGAGCTAGAACTGGAGCTGAATAATCAATGATACTCCTAACTGTACTCAAGTACGTACATAGATCTTAAAACTGGTATACCAACACCATTTGCTCTATTTGACAAAACTTTCAGAGGTTTTAGCCTCGCTGTACATATATTTTTGACATAAGTAATTTGATCCTTAACATTATTATTTACACCCGCAAACATTCCCAGATATTTGTAACTGGATACTTTTTGCAATTTTATTCCATTTAGCCAAAATTCTTTTCCATTTACTGCCCTTCACTGAGATTTGGTTTTATTTTAATTAATGACCAGTCCCAAGGAGAGACAAAGATACTGCAGCTGATTAATGACCCTAGACATATCTTCCTCATTCTTACATCAGATCAGAATGTCATCAGCATAAATACATACTTGGGACTCGCCCTGAAATTTGTAACTAGCTATTCTGTCCATAAGAATATTAAAAAGCATAGGGCTAAGAGCGCCACCTTGTGGGGTACCCAACCCTAGACTTTTTTCTTCTGATTCATGACCTTGAAACCAGACACTCACTTTTCTGTTAGTTAAGTAATCTGTAATCCACATCAATAATTTCCCTTTTATACAAGACTTTCTAAGATCACTTCCTTATTTGCCGTATGACAGGCACTTTTAAGGTCTACAAACAGTCTGCAGTTGACATTAGCATTACTAAGACATATAATCACACAATGTGTAGTGCTTTTACCCTTTAAAAATCCAAACACATTACTAGACAAGAGACCATCATTGTATACAATATATTTAATATGATCCTCCCCATACTGGCCAGATATTTTGTAAATAATATTGATTATGTGCTAAAGGAATATCCTTCCTTCCTTAGGCTTTAGTAAGCCCCTTTATAATATTTATACTGTATATACTTGTCACACTTGCCAGATGCTCCTGGTGTCATTGTACAGGGGTACCTAATGACAGCACTAGGATCCCGCTTCCTCTATCAAGGAATAAACAATTGAAATTGAAGTTGAATTAATACCATTCGCTCCATCATTGTAGATAGACAAGATGTAAAGGATATGGGTCTTTGATCACTATCACCCTTAGGCACAGGAACAATCCATTTCACTGGCAGTCTTCCATTTTCACATGACAAATTAAAGAGATCTAGAATTGGGTTGTCCTCCTTACTTATAAGATAATTGATAGCATCATAAGTTAGACCATCCCTGCCAGGAGCACTAGACTTCCCTTTCTTTACAGCATTCAGAATTTCCTCCTTAATAAAAGGAACACAGTTTTCCTCACTTACAGAACTTTGGATATTCACCAACCTTTGCCTCAAAGATCTTGAATTCCTCAAGCAAATCTGGACATTACATTTGAGACACTCATAATTAAATGCATACGCCCACTTATTCATTAGTTCATTATCTTTGGCGTTTGGATTGGGATGAACATTAAATTTCTTCTTGACTCCTCTTACCCTATTCACACCATCCCAAACCTGATTCAAAGATTTTGATTGAGCGATCTCTCTCAAAAAACCACTCCAATACATACTTCTGGCTTTCTGGTTTAACTCTGTTGTACACTCTGCCACTTCAATCAGAGTTTCCCGGTATTTTCTCATTGCTGAGATCTTTACTCCACTTACTATGACATTTCCTCAGTAACTTATTCCACCTCTTTACAATCTTATCATTATAATACCTCGGTTTAGGGTTTGTGGTATTTCCATACTGTTTCCTTGGCTTATTCAAAATGGAATCAATCACTCCTAACAATCATCATAAAATATGTTTTCATCTTTAATTCCAAGCTTTTTGTACTCTTTATACCACTCGCCGACTTTTGCTACAGATTCACTATGTTGGCCTACTGTTATTATATACCTTTTCTATTGTTACCATAAAAATTTGTGTTCAAATGAAGCTTCACTTTAATTGCAAAGTGATCACTCAAAAGCGTATCCACAATATCCAAATTTGCTTGAACATCTAACATATTAAAAAGTATTGCATAATCAAGTCTACCCCCTTTAACATGTGTCGGCTCACCAGCTCCAAGGACCCTAGCATCTTCTATAGAGTCTAAGATATTTTTCAGAACCATTCCATTGTGATTTTGAGAACCTCTACTGCCAAGATTGATGTGCCTAGCGTTCAAATCACCAATTAGTAAACAATCATCAGCAAAAATAATGTCCGGCAGATCATCAATGAATCCGCATGCACATAAGCATTAATAGTGAACAGTGTAGCATCTTGAAGCGTAATACTAACACACAAATACTCGGTACCGTTTATTTTTTGAGCGGAATGAAGTGATGCTGGAATGTCATCTTTGATATAAGTCGTCACACCTCTACAATTTAGTCAGATCAGCTGGTAATTCAAAACTTTGATAACCTCTTAGTTGCAATGATATTCCATTTGTCTCAACCTCTTGCAAAGCTATGACATCAATACTACTAGAATGAACATATGCATGAAGATCCGTTAGCCTTTTTTTCAAACTATTAACATTCCAGGAAATTAAGCTGACATTATGATACATTAGAATAAATTTCCCCCTTCATATTCTTCACCGAAATAAGAACATTCTTTTTGACGTCGTTCGTTGTATTTTCCATTTATTCCAAAACAGAGTCAAGAATGTTCGTCAGGTCACCAAGCATTTCCTTGTTTACAACATTCTCTTTAGAAACCGAACCAACTCTATTTCCTAACTCACTATGATTACTATTTTGCTCTAGATTGCTATCCACAATATTTGATTCCATCTCTACTAATGTTTCATTTTCTTTTGAACTATCTTTATTAACAAGAGCAACATCACTATATGGCACAAGATTCACCAAGCATTTCTTGATATCTAATACTGCTTGTTTGAGCTCACCAATCTCCTTACAGAGTTCTACTAGAATGTTAGGGGCTGTAAGGTTATTGTCCCCGTTACCTATGTCCTTCTGTGCTGCTGCATTTCGTGTTTCCATACGCTTTTCCCACACATTTACAGCACTTGGTGTCCCTGCAACATCGCTCCTTACAGCATCACCTTTATCCTCTTCATTAGTGGACTGAGCTCGTGATTGCAATTGCTGAACTTTCGGTTTTTTAGGACACACCCACGAGCTGGCATTGTGAACCCCCCCCCCGCAATTACAGCATTTTGGTGTAATTTTCTTCTTTGCCTTAATTTTATCTCCACATACCTTAGATTCAAGCATTTTTCCACAGAATCTACACCGAAAATCATTATGGCATTTCCACGCCATATGCCCCCACTTGTAACACTTATAACATATTACTGGAGATTCGTTGTAGACAGCAACCCGTTTATATCCCACACATCTCACAAAGACCTTCTCTGGCGCTGGACCTTTGATTAGCGCAATTAGCTGTAGCATAGGTACTAGTTCTCCATCAATTTTAATTACACGTCTCTTGGCCCCAAAAAATCTATCGTCAGCCAACACATCCACGGGGTCGAGGTAAACAGGATAATCAAAAAGAATGATCTTCATACATTTCCCAATGGACTCCACAGGCTTTTCCATCACTACATTCTCAAATCCTTCTGTAGTTAAATATCTAACTGCTGCCTCATCCTTCATAGTTATATAAGGAATATGTTTACCTTCTTTAAAGAGCACTTGATGGCACTTAGCGAGTCTAACTGACCACTTTACCTCATCATGAAAATCCAGGCCATTATTCTTGGGGAAGCAAAGACGTGGCCTCCTTGATGAGTTGCTGCAGTCTACAGCATCAATGGGGTTTAAACTCGTACTGATCATGGTTGAAGAATGACTCACACCATCAATTTTCTTTCTCTTATCCACCAAGAGGGAAATATTGTCTTCACTACTTGTACCTTCTCTATTCCTCCTTTTATTCTTCTTTTCGTATTAACAACTTTAAACGGCTCTTGTTCTTCACATTCACTGCTGCTGGACAGCTCCAAATCCAACAACAGTCCTCCTGCAGTACCCTGGGCTACATTGCTGTGTCTGCTGTATCCACCACCCAATTCAGGAATTTAATAAGCGACCTGCTCGCTGAAGCTCTTCCGTCAGCCATAACAGTTCGTGTCCAACCAGGGAGGCGTAGGAGAGCGCCCTCACTACACTAGTACAGCTTCACTACACTAGTACATCTTCACTACACTAGTACATCTTCACTACACTAGTACATCTTCACTACACTAGTACATCTTCACTACACTAGTACATCTTCACTACACTAGTACATCTTCACAACACTAGTACATCTTCACTACAACAATAGCACATCTTCACTACACTATTTCATGTTCACTACAACACTAGTACATCTTCACTACACAAGTACATCTTCACTACAACACTAGTACATCTTCACTAAACTAGCACATCTTCACTACAACACTAGTACATCTTCACTACATTAGTACATCTTCACTACACTAGTACATCTTCACTACACTATTTCATGTTCACTACAACACTAGTACATCTTCACTACACTAGTACATGTTCACTACACTAGTACATGTTCACTACAATACTAGTACATCTTCACTACACTCGTACATCTTCACTACAACACTAGTACATCTTCACTACACTAGTACATGTTCACTACACTAGTGTATCTTCACTACACTCGTACATCTTCACTACAACACTAGTACATCTTCACTACACTCGTACATCTTCACTACAACACTAGTACATCTTCACTACACTAGTACATGTTCACTGCAACACTAGTACATCTTCACTACACTCGTACATCTTCACTACAACACTAGTACATCTTCACTACACTAGTACATGTTCACTACACTAGTACATCTTCACTACACTCGTACATCTTCACTACAACACTATTACATGTTCACTGCACTAGTACATCGTCACTACACTAGTACATCTTCACTACACTCGTACATCTTCACTACAACACTAGTACATGTTCACTACACTAGTACATCTTCACTACACTAGTACATGTTCACTACAACACTAGTACATCTTCACTACACTAGTACATGTTCACTACAACACTAGTACATCTTCACTACACTCGTACATCTTCACTACAACACTAGTACATCTTCACTACACTAGTACATGTTCACTACACTAGTATATCTTCACTACAACACTAGTACATCTTCACTACAACACTAGTACATGTTCACTACACTAGTACATCTTCACTGCACTAGTACATGTTCAATACACTAGTACATCTTCACTACACTCGTACATCTTCACTACACTAGTACATCTTCACTACACTAGTACTTCATGTCCTCAATATTAATTCAAATATTGTAAAATTCCAACCATATTAGTTTAAAACTGAACCAAGTCCGGAATTTTGAAATTGACCTCACCAGACATTAAAAGGAAACCAACCATCACCATCATGCGCTTTGCAATTGTTGAAGGTAAGGGTCAAGATGCCTTATTGGTGTTCATACCCAATAATCACCTGGAGTGGCTTAACCCCAGGGTGATCCTTGAATACGACCCCACCATGGACGCTGAGGAGTACCCCCCTAAGGCTGTGATTTGGGTCCCTGATCAGTTCATCATCTCTGTTAATTTGGAGATGGTGTCCTCCAGACCACAGACCATAACCCACATGCTACCACCAGCTACACCCTGCCGGGAACCTCACAGGCGCCACGAGGACCACAGGCATGAGGACCACAGGCGCCACGAGGAGCAACAGTTCCACAGGCGCCACGAGGAGCAACAGTCCCACAGGCGCCACGAGGAGCAGCGGTTCCACAAGCGCCGTGACGAGCGGTTCTATGAAGAGCGGCGGTTCCGCGAAGAGCCGCGATTCCAAGGCCTCTGTCACAACTGCTCAGAGCTACGATGCCGCAGTCGTCAGGCACCGCGGTTCCACGACCATTACTGATACAATTGCTGATCAGTCGCGTCAACCCAAATATAATAAATTGTAAAACATTAATAAAATTTTGTTTTTGTTTAATTGTTTTCTTTGTTCTTTATTACATTTTATGGAACAAGTACTGATTTATTTGATTATATTCACATGAATATTATTTTTTAAATTGTTTTACTTGAAAAAAACAAATTCCAATTAGAGTACAATGATGACTGTGGTGTAGTGAAGAATAATGATAGCATTCCACACGTCTTGGTGGAAACTCTTCAGGTGATCCAAAAATATAAAAGGTTTAAAATATCATAAAATAGAGTAGTTTTAATTTCTTAATGCAAATAAAATCTAAATAAAAGATAAAATTAAACAATAAAAAAGGAATTTAAAAGCCAATTTATGTAACTTAGAGAATGCTTCTCTCTCACCTCTCTAACCTCTCTCTCACCTCTCTAACCTTCTCTCTCTCTCTCACCTTGTCTCTCACCTTCCCTCTCTGTTAACTATTTTTTTGCACTAAATGGAGAAAATTAAATATTTTTCATATTCAAACATTTATGATTTTTTCTTTTCTTTTCTTGTGAAAACAAATAGACTCTTTCAACTTATTTTGTGCTGCAATGTCAGGTCTGTGATACTGTGTTTTGTACACTCATACTTATTGGAGAATTTTAATTGCTTATGGAGGAGTGTACAACGTCAGGCATGTCATTTATGAAACAAACAACAACAGGCCCAATACACTGCTTGGGGTCATGTAGAAAATCTTCTATCCACGCTAGGACATTTCCCCGAATTCCGTACCCTTCCAGTTTGATTGTTAGCCTTTCGTGGGGTACACTGGCGAAAGCCTTGGCAAAATCTATGTAAATATTGTCTATATTACCAGCCTGTTCCAGAATATGGGTCCAAATATCCAATACCTTGAGCAATTGTGTTAAGCAGGAGCGCCCCGGCATAAAACCGATTGGCGATCCTTTACAAGGTTGTTTCGTATTAGATGTTCCATTGCAGCATCTCTGATAATACTCTCAAGTACTTTACATACTGTAGTTATAATCAGGAATTTATAAATACAATTACATATTATATCCTTATAGACCATAATTAAGAGGAATAGGATATCATTATTCACACCTCCTTGAATATTATGAGCTCTGGATATAGTAAAGCGTAGACAGTGACTGAGATCACCACATTCCAAAATATCCAAATACTTTTCAGAGCTAACTCTTCCTTTAATCTGAGTTAGTTCACCCATGATGCTGTCTGTGTTTAACAAGCCCCAAACATTGACTGTCACATGATTCGTTTCTTGCCACCTTGTTGATGTTGTGACGTTGATAACCTGGTGTTTGGCCGCCACAGTGGAGAGGACCCTGGGTGGTGGATGCTAAGGTCATCTCATCTAAGATCACCTGACCCCAAAAGTCTGTCTTCACCCTCGTATTGCCGGTAAACTGGAGGCTAGTAGTACGATGGCGATCTAACCTTTCCTTAATTGCCTGAGTCCTGTGGTGTATCCCGGCCTCATGTAACCTCCTTCTCACAGTTCCTGCAAAAACGTCAACTTGAAGCTGTTTTTAATGGTGACTGTTATGGGAGGCTGTGTCGCCATGAGTCTTTCATCGTCCGCTGGGGTAGTCTTTCTCGGTCCACCAGACTTAGGTTGGGTTAGGAGGATTACACTTCCCTCCCTCCCTGCCACCTTCTCTCCCTCTCCTTCCTTCTCCCTCCCCACCACCTCCTCCCTCTCCTCCACCACCACCTCCTCCTCCTTCTCCCTCCCCACCACCCCATTATAAACCTTGATGACAGCTCTTGTTATCATTTATAAACAAATATTGACTAAAACAACCAATAGGAAACAACCTTATCACTCAGTTCCCGAGAGTGCTGCAGTGCCACGTGAGAGTGCCAAGGTGCCACATGAGTTAGGAACGTTTGGTAGGGAGTAACACTACACCTGGAGGCAAAGACATTAAATAATTATCATACATAGAAAATCTAAAATGAAATACAGTTCAGTAAAAGTAATCAATAATGAATAAAGTGTTACTGTGCACTCACCTTTAATGTAGTCAGCTGAATGCACACGGGGCCTCAATAATTTGTTAATTAAACATGGAGACTACATTAATTGGCTGAAGCAGAGCAGGAGACAGGGCTGGGTGGGTAATCAATGCTGCTTTCTTCAGATAGGTTAATGTACTTGTTGGTTGAAGGTATTGGATCATCTTGAGGGAGTGAAGAGGCAGCAGTGGGGGACTTCTTAAAGTATTTGTCCAATTTAGACTGCACAGTTTGCCTTTTCTTTTCATTGTAAATCTCCCTGTAGCAAGCAAGTGCATCTTGGGTCAATCTGTCAACTTTTGCAAAACGCTAAACATTTTGATCCATTTCTTCAAAAATTTTCATCCCCTTATTAATAGTAACAAATGCCTCTGTCATTTGTTTCACTGAAACCTTTTTTGGGAGTGCAGATTCTTCTTCTACATTTGACTCTCTTCTTCCTCTGCAATTTTCTGTGCCTCCAGTTCAATAAGATCCTCGTTACTTAGCTCTTCTGCTACACTACAATTTCGGGGGTGCTGGTGGTAGAGTGGTACCGCTCTTGCCTTCGCAAGCGAGATGTCACGGGTTCGATTCCCGGGCCGGTGGAAGTTGTTTGGACATACTTCCTAGCCCCCATTAGTCCCTGTTCACCTAGCAGCACAGTAGGTACCTGCTGTAAATCGAAAGTTGCGAATTCGTATTCAGGGTCAAGTTGTTGGAGCTTCCAATAACTTGATGACATAAAATCATTGACTCTCCAGGCGTCTATGCCCTTGACTCTTCAGGCTTCTACGCCCTTAACTCATGAGACATAAAGGGCAAGCATGAACTTAGCATGCTTCCCTGTTGGGCACTGTAAACGCTTCTGCGCTTCACCTTGCACAAGGCTGTAGGGGAGTGCCCAATAAATAATAGCAAAAAAAAATTATAAATTTCTAACTTAAGCTGTTTACCCAACTCCACCATCTTGTTACTAATCTCAGAAATTACTTCATCTTCATTAAATCCTTTGAAACTGTTCACATATCTTTTCAGGACTTCTTCCATATTCCATTCATGCACTGACCTATAACCTCATCCCATGCTGTTCTTTATACATTTCAAAATGTTGTAGTCCTTCCAAAACTCTCTGAGCGGTTTCTCACCTTCAGTAGCAGCAACAGCCTGAGGGAAGGTCGTACGTAAATAATACGCTTTAAAAGCAGCAATAGCACTTTGATCCATGGGTTGGTTGACAGAAGTGTTAGGTGGAAGGTGGACTACCTTAACATCAGGGTGCAGGGTGTCCCGGAGCATTATCTAAAATTTATAAAATCTTGAACGCAACCCCTTGTTGCAGACAATACTCCTTGGCTCGTGGAATGAAACAACTCAGGAACCAATCCTCAAACAGTACTAGGGTCATCCAGGTCTTCTTATTCCTGCGATAAAACACTGGCAGTGTGTGCTTGCTGACATGTTTAAAAGCTCTGGGGTTTTCTGAATGATAGATCATGAAGGGTTTTACCTTGAAACCAGCTACATTCCCCCCCCCAACAGAAGTGTAATTCGGTCCTTGAATGCCTTGAATCCTGGCATGGATTTCGCCTCTTTGTGGATGTATGTCCGTTCTGGCATGCGCTTCCAGAATAATCCAGTTTCATCCACATTAAATATTTGCTCAGGCAAATAATTTCCCTCCACGATGACACGATCTAGCTCCTCCTTAACAGCTTCGGCAGCACCCACATCAGCACTTGCTGCCTCTCCAAGACAACCTTGTTTTTTATTAGTTATTAAAGTTCCCTTTATAGGTGCTGATCCTTTCACTACTTCACAAATTCGTTCTTTGTCCTTCAAAATGTTGATATGGTTGAGTGAGAGAAGCCAAGGTCGCGTGAAATGGTTGATACCGTTTTTCCATTTTCATATTGTATTATTATTTTCATTTTCATCTCAAAAGTAATTGACAGTTTCCTCTTCTTCTTAGCACCACCAGAACTCTCACTTTACACTTGCCAGTCATTTTAAAGGGAATTACAGTGAACCCTCACTTTACACGGTCAATTGAACCCACAGAGGCCCGCGTAAAGCGAGAAACGCGTTAAGTGAACAACATAACATATGGGATTAAATGAAATAGAGACCGGCTGACCCCCAAACTCCACTTTTTCCGACACAATACCTATGTTCTAGTAAAAATAACATCTTAATTTTATGATGGTACATGCACACAATTAATACTTAAGAGAAATAGAGAAATACAGTCGCAAAGTTAATGTTCATTCAAATAATGGACTCAACTCCCTCCCCCTCTTCTCACACTCCTGGCTCTTCCCTCTCTGAAAAATGTTTGGCGGAAAACCACTAGATTTTAAGGTATAGTAATAAATAATACCTCAAACTAAAGTTAGGATAATATAATTGACATTGCTGGATTCCTTGTAAGACCAAGAATATTTTGAATATAAATGTCATATATTTTGCACAAAAGATAACATATTTACTCAGAGTAAACAAAATACTTAAAGTAGATCTAAAATTTGTATGTCTAATGCAAAATCTATGATGTTTATATTCAAAATGATCATCAAATTGTAAGAATTCCAGCAATGTAAATTATATTCTGGCCGGGTAATTTGTATGAATTTTATGAGCTAAAACAAATATCTTCAGTTAATAAAAAAAATAATATTCTTCACGACACTATCTGTCAATCAAAGTACCCCACCTTGCCTCCTTCCCTCTTCCAACCTCGCCAGATGGTCGGTCGGTCCCTCCCTCCCCCCACCAACCTTCCCTACCAGAGAAATGTGAGGGAGAAACCAGAATTTTTACCTTTTTAGTAATAAATAATACCTCAGACTAAAGTTAGGATAATATAATTGACATTGCTGGATTCCTTGTAAGACCAGGAATATTTTTTAATATAAATGTCATATATTTTGCACAAAATATAACATATTTACTCAGAGTAAACAAAATACTTAAAGTAGATCTAAAATTTGTATGTCTAATGCAAATTCTATGATGTTTATATTCAAAATGATCATCAAATTGTAAGAATTCCAGCAATGTAAATTATATTCTGGCCCGGTAATTTGTATGAATTTTATGAGCTAAAACAAATATCTTCAATAAATAAACAAAATATACTTACCGAAATACTATCTGTCAATCAAAATACCCCACCTCCCCCCTCTTCCCACCTGCTCCCTGGGTCCCTCCCTACCCCTCACCCCCACCTTCCCTCCCTACCAGAGAAATGATTGGGTTATAACAGTATATTTACATTTTTAGTAATAAATAATACCTCAGACTAAACTTAGGATAATATAATTGACATTGCTGGATTCCTTGCAAGACCAGAAATATTTTGAATATACACTTCATATATTTTGCACAAAAGATAACATATTTGCTCTGAGTAAACAGAATACTTGCATTAGATCTAAAATTTGTATGTCTAATGCAAAATCTATGATGCTTATATTCAAAATGATCATCAAATTGTAAGAATTCCAGCAATGTAAAATATATTCTGGCCTGATAATTTGTATGAATTTTATGAGCTAAATAAAAAAATTATACTTCACCCGCGTATATGAGTAGATGCACAGCGTAAAGTGGGAATTCTGGTTCTGGCAGGGTACCGCGTAAATGTAGAAATGCATAAAGTGAACCCGCGTAAAGCGAGGGTTCACTGTATAAACAAAAATATTGTCAGTACACAGCGCGATCACTACCAACGACGGCCAAACACCAACTGAGGCACCGGGGAGGGAGGGAGTGAGGAGGAGATCATGGTGGCGTCTGTTTGTCATGTGTGTGATTTTATTTATCGGTTTTGGTTTAGTTTTAATATTATTTTTTGGATCATGAGGCTGAGTTAGTTTTTTTATTGAATATCTTATATGTCTGTCTGTCTGTCTGTCTGTCTGTCTTGTGCTGCAGTTTTATGGAGGAGTTAAATTGTTATTGTATTTTCGTATTAAAGCATTCTAACCGAACCTAACCTAACCTAACCTAACCTAACCTAACTATCCTA
>NW_024752182.1:0-78133 GCF_018991925.1 Homarus americanus
AGGGGGCTTTGAAATACTCGGATCAGGGGGCTTTATATACTCGATGAAGGTGTTTTGTTATACTCGATTAGGGGACTTTGTTGTACTCTCTACCAGGGCCTTTGTTGTACTCTCGATGAGGGCCTTTGTTATAATTTCGGATCAGGGGACATTGTTATACCGATCAGGGATTTTGTTACATACCTCGATCAGGGGAATTTGTTTTACTCGGGACCACGGGACTTTGTTGTTCTGACCAGGGGACTTTGTTATGCTTGATCACGGGCCCCGATCAGGGGCCTTGTTATTATACTCGATCAAGGGCCATTGTAATACCTCGGATGAGGGGCTTTTGTAGTTATACCTGGACTAGGGGATTATGTTATACCCGATTAGGGGCCTTTTTGTCAAATACCCTTTTGTCAGGGCCTTTGTTATAGTCGACTGGGGCCTTTGTTATTATACCTCGATCAGGGTCCTTTGTTATACCTGTTCCGGTGCCTTTGTTATACCGATCAGGGGGCTTTTGCTATACTGATGAGGGGGGCTTTTGTTATGCTCGATCAGGGATATGTTATACCGATCAGAACTTTTGTTATACTCTCGGCGAGGGGGGCTTGTTATACCAATCAGGGGACTTTTGTTATACTCGATCAGGGTAATTTGTTATACTCGATTAGGGTCTTTGTTATACTTGATCAGGGCCCTGATTAGGGCCTTTGTTATACTCGATCAGGGCGTTTGTAATACTCGATCAGGGCCTTTTGTTGTACCTCGATCAGGGGCCTTTTGTTGTACTCGAAAGCAGGGGCCTCCTTGTTGAGTAATTTCGATAAGAGTGTGCGTTTGTTATACTCGATCAGGGGACTTTGTTATACCTCGATCACGGGGCTTTGTTATAATTTCGATCAGGGGACTTATTATCTGATGAGGGGGGCTTTAGAAATATCCGAAGAGGGGCTTAAAGTACCGATGAGAGGGTTTGAAATACTCGAATATGGGGCTTTGTTATAATCGATGAGGGGGGCTTTGTTATACCTTTGAGCAGGGACTTGATATACCGATCAGTGGACTTGTCATACTGATTAGGGACTTTGGTATACCTGATGGGGCCTTTGTTTTACTCTAGGGATCAGGAGACTTTTGTTATACTCGATCTAGGACTTTGTTATACCTGGATCAGGGGACTTGTTATACCTGACTAGGGAATTTGGTTATCCTCGATCAGGGACTTTGTTATACTCGATGAAGGAGCTTTGTTATACTTGACCAGGGGACTTTGTTATACTCGACCAGGGACTTTTTGTTATATTCTGGATCAGCTTCCCGATGAGGGCCTTGTTGGTATCATCCGATCAGGGCCTTTTGTAATACCTCGATGAGGGGCTTTTGTTATTCTCGATTAGGGGACTATGTTATACCGATCAGGGGCCTTTTGTTATATTCGATCAGGGCCTTTGTTATACCTTTTGATCAGGGCCTTTTGTTATACTCGATCAGAGGGCTCTGCTATACTCGATGAAGGGGTTTTGTTATGCTCGATCAGGGGATATGTTATACTCAATCAGGGAACTTTTGTTATACTCGATGTGGGTGCTTTTGTTATTATACTCGGATCAGTGGATTCTTGTTATTTCCATCAGCGGGATTCTTTGTTATACTTCTTGGATCAAGGGAATTTGTTATACTCGAATCGGGGTCTTTGTTATACTTGATCAGTGGCCTCGATCAGGGTCGATGAGGGCCTTTGTTATACTCGATCAGGGGCTTTGTTAGACTCGAGCAGGGGCCTTTGTTATTCTCGATTAGGGCCTTTGTTGTTTCTCGATCAGGGCCTTTGTTATACTCGATAAGGGGACTTTGTTATTCTCGATCAGGGGACTTTGTTATACTCATGCAGGGGCTTTGTTATACTCGATAATGGCTTTTATATACTCGATAATGGCCTTTGTTATACTCGATCGGGTGCTTTGTTATACTCGATCAGAATTTGTTATACTCGATTAGTGGACTTTGTTATACACGATTTGGGATCTTTGTTATTCTCGATCAGGGGACTTTATTTATACTCGATTAAGGGGCCTTTGTTGTACTCGATCAGGGCCTTTGTTATAGTCGATCAGGGGCCTTTGTTTTACTCGATCAGGGTCCTTTGTTATACTCGATCAGGGGCCTTTGTTGTACTCGATCAGGGTCCCTGTTGTACTCGATCAGGGGCCTTTGTTATACTCGATAAGAGGTCTTTGTTATACTGATCAGGTGACTTTGTTATACTCGATCACGGGATTTGTTATACTTCGATCAGGAATTTTTTATACTCGATTAGGGTCTTTTATACTCGATGAGGGCCTTTGTTATACTCGATCCGGGAATTTGTTATACTCGATCAGGGCACTTTGTTATACACGATCAGGGGACTTTGTTATACTCGATCAGGGGCCTTTGTTATACTCCATCAGGGTCCTTTGTTATACTCGATCAGTGGATATATTATACTCGATCAGGGAACTTTGTTATACTCGATGAGGGGGCTATGCTATACTCGATGAGGGGTTTTGTTATGCTGATCAGGGGATATGTTATACTCGACCAGGGAGCTTTGTTATACTCGATCAGGGGAATTTGTTATACTCGATTAGGGGTCTTTGTTATACTTGATCAGGGGCCTCGATCAGGGGCCTTTGTTATACTCGATCAGGGGGCTTTGCTATACTCGATCAAGGGGCTTCGTTGTACTCGATCCGGGGAATTTGTTATACTCGATCAGGGGACTTTGTTATACTTGATGAAGGGACTTTGTTATACTCGATCCGGGTAATTTGTTATACTCGATCAGAGGTCTTTGTCATACTTGATCAGGGGCCTTTGTTATATTCGATCAGGGAACTTTGTTATACTCGATCAGAATTGCTATACTCGATTCGGGGTCTTTGTTATACTTGATCAGGGGCCTCGATCTGGGGACTTTGTTAGACTCGATGAATGGGCCTTTGTAATACTCGATGAGGGCCTTTGTTATACTCGATCAGGGCTTTGCTATACTCGATCAGGGCTTTGCTATACTCGATTAGGGGCTTCGTTATACTCGATTAGGGGCCTTTGTTGTACTCGTTGAGGGCGTTTGTTGTACTCAATCAGGGGCCTTTGATATACTCGATAACAGGTCTTTTTATACTCGATCCGGGGACTTTGTTATACTCGATCATGGGGCTTTGTTATACTCGATCAAGAAATTTGTTACAATCAATTAGTGGACTTTGTTATACTCGATCAGAGGACTTGGTGTACTCGATCCTGGGAATTTGTTATACTCGATCAGGGACTTTGTTATACTCGATGAGGCGGCTTTGAAACACCTCGATCAGGGCTTTTGTTATACTCGATGAAGGTGCTTTGTTATACTCGATCAGTGGACTTTGTTGTACTCGATGAGGGCCTTTATTATACTCGATCAGGGACATTGTTATACTCGATCAGGGATTTTGTTATACTCGATCAGGGAATTTGTTATACTCGACCACGGGACTTTGTTATACTCGACCAGACTTTGTTATACTTTGATCACGGGCCTCGGTCAGGGCCTTTGTTATACTCGATGAGGGCCAGGCCATTTCGATGAGGGCTTTTGTTATACTCGATCAGGGACTATGTTAGACTCGATTAGGGCCTTTGTTATACTCGATCAGGTCCTTGTTATACCTCGATCAGGGCCTTTGCTATACTCGATCAGGGGCTTTGCTATACTCGATGAGGGGGCTTTGTTATGCCTCAACTAGATATGTTATACTCGATCAGGAACTTTGTTATACTCGATGAGGGGCTTTGTTATACTCGACCAGGACTTTGTTATACTCGACCAGGGCTGTTATACCAATCAGGGACTTTGTTATACTCGATCAGGGAATTTGTTATACCTGAGAGGTCTTTGTTATACTTTCATTGATCAGGGCCTTTGTAATACTCGATCAGGCGTTTGTAATACTCGATGAGGGCTTTTGTTATACTCGATCAAGGGACTATGTTATACTGTATCAGGTCCTTTGTTATATCTCGATCAGCCCTAGATAAGGGCTTTTGTTGTACTCGAGCAGGCTTTGTTATACTCGATAAGAGGTGTTTGTTATACTCGATCAGGACTTTGTTATACTGATCACGGGACTTTGTTATACTCGATCAGGATTTTGTTATACTCGATTAGTTGACTTTGTTATACTCGATGAGTGGACCTTGTTATACTCGTTCAGGGACTTTATTATATATTCGATGAGGGGCTTAGAAATATTCGAAGAGGGGGCTTGAAATACTCGATGAGGGGTTTGAAATACTCGAATAGGGGCTTTGTTATACTCGATGAGGGGCCTATACTCGATCAGGGGACTTTGATTTACTCGATCAGTGAATTTCATACTGATTAGGACTTTGGTATACTCGATGAGGGCCTTTGTTTTACTCGATCAGGAGACTTTGTTATACTCGATCTAGGGACTTTGTTTTACTCGATTAGGGTCTTGTTATACTTCGATCAGGGGCCCTGATCAGGGCCTTGTTATACTCGATCAGGGCCTTGTAATACTCGATGAGGGGCTTTTGTTGTATTCTCGATTAGACTATGTTATACTCGATCAGGGCCTTGTTATATTCGATCAGGGCCTTTTATACTCGATCAGGGCCTTTGTTATACTCGATCAGAGGCTCTGCTATACTCGATGAGGGGCTTTGTTATGCTCGATCAATGGATATGTTATTCAATCAGGAACTTGTTATACTCTTTCCCGAGGCTTTGTTATACTCGATCAGTGGACTTTGTTATACTCCATCAGCGGACTTTGTTATACTCGATCAAGGGAATTTGTTATACTCGATTAGGGTCTTTGTTATACTTGATAAGTGGCCTGATCAGGGCCTTTGTTATACTCGATCAGGGCCTTTGTAATACTCGATGAGGGCTTTTGTTATATTCGATCAGGGACGATGTTATATTCGATCAGGTCCTTTGTTATACGCGATCAGGGCCTTTGTTATACTCGATCAGGGCCTTTGTTGTACTCGATCAGAGGCCTTGTTATACCTGATCAGGGACCTTTGTTATACTTGATCAGAGGCCTTGTTATTCTTGATTAGGGGCCTTTGTTATACTCGATCAGGGCCTTTGTTATACCGATCAGTTGTTATACTCGAGCAGGGCCTTTTGTTATTTTCGATTAGGTGAATTTGTTATACTGATCAGAGGTATTTGTTATACTTGATCAGGCCTTTGTTATACCTCGATGAGGGCCTTTGTTGTACCTCGATGAGGGCCTTGTTGTACTCCGATCAGGGCCTTTGTTGACTCGACCAGGGCCTTTGTTGTACTCGATCAGAGGCCTTGTTATACTAGATCAGGGACATTGTTATACTCGATCAGGGCCTTTGTTATACTCGATCAGGGCCTTTGTAATACTCGATAAGGCGCCTTTGTTATACTCTGATTTGGGGCCTTTGTTATACTCGATCAGAGGTCTTTGTTATACTTATTAGGGGTCTTTTTATACTCGATGAGGGCCTTTGTTATACCTCGATCAGGGCTTTGTTAAACTCGATCAGGGCCTTTGTTTTTCTCGATTAGGGGCCTTTGTTATTCTCGATCAGGGGACTTTGTTATACCCACCAGGGCTTGTTATACTCGATCCCGGGTGCTTTGTTATACTCGATCAGGGGAATTTGTTATACTCGATTAGTGGACTTTGTTATACTCGATTTGGGATCTTTGTTATACTCGATCAGGGGACTTTGTTATTCTCGATAAGGGGCCTTTGTTATACTCGATCAGAGGCCTTTGTTATACTCGATTAGGGTCTTTTTATACTCGATGAGGGGCCTTTGTTGTACTCGATGAGGGGCCTTTGTTGTACTCGGTCAGGGCCTTTTTATAGTCGATCAGGGCCTTTGTTATACTCGATAAGGTCCTTTGTTATGTCTAGGGGCCTTGTTATACTCGATCAGGGCTTTGCTATACTCGATGAGGGGGCATGTTTCGATCAGTGGATATGTTATACTCGATCAGGGAACTTTGTTTTACTCGATTAGTGGACTTTGTTATACTCGATTTGGGATCTTTGTTATACTCGATCAGGGACTTTGTTATACTTGATCAGGGCCTTTGTTGTACTCGATCAGGGCCTTTGTTATAGTCGATCAGGGCCTTTGTTTTACTCGATCAGGGCCCTTTGTTGTACTCGATCAGGGCCTTTGTTATACTCGATAAGAGTCTTTGTTATACTCGATCAGGTGACTTTGTTATACTCGATCACGGATTTGTTATACTCGATCAGGGAATTTGTTACATTCAATTAGTGAACTTTGTTATACTCGATCAGAGGACTTTGTTGTACTCGATCCGGGGAATTTGTTATACTCATCAGGGGACTTTGTTATATTCGATGAGGGCTTTGAAATACTCGATCAGGGGCTTTGTTATACTCGATGAAGGGGCTTTGTTATACTGATCAGGGACTTTGTTGTACTCGATCAGGTCCTTTGTTATACTCGATCTAGGGACTTTATTATACTCGATCAGGTACTTTGTTATACTCTGATCAGGGAATTTGTTATACTCGATCAGGGACTTTATTATACTCGATGACGGAGCTTTTTATACTGACAAGGACTTTGTTATACTCGATCAGGGCCTTTATACTTATTCAGGGCCTTTGTTGTACCTCGATGAGGTGACTGTTATACTCGACCAGAGGACTTTGTTATACTCGACCAGGGGCCTGTTATACTCGACCAGGTGCCTTTGTTATGCTCGATCAGGATATGTCGTAATCGATCAGGAACTTTGTTATACTCGATGAGGGGGCTTTGTTATACTCGATCAGAGGAATTTGTTAGACTCGACCAGGGACTTTGTTATACTCGACCAGGGCACTTTTTTATACTTTGGATCGGGGCCTCTGATCAGGGCCTTTGTTATACCATCAGGGCCTTGTACTTCCTCGATGAGGGGTTTTATTATACCGATCAGGGACTGTGTTATACTCGACTGTGGGCCTTTTGTTATACCTGGATGAGGGTCCTTGTTATGCCTGATCAGCTCTTTAAGTATACTCGATCAGGCTCTGCTTATACTCGATGAGGGGCTGGTTATGCCTGGATCAGGGATATAAGCTATACCGGATCAGGAACTTTTATATACTCGATGAGGGGGCTTGTTATACTCGACCAGGGACTTTGTTATATCTTTAGACCAGTGGACTTTTGTTATACTCGATCAGGGGACTTGTTATACTCGACTGTGGACTTTGTTATACGCCATCAGCGGACTTTTGTTATACCGATCAAGGAATTTGTTATATACTATTAGGGTCTTGTTATACTTGATCAGTGGCTTGACTAGGGTTTTGTTATACTCGATCAGGCCTTTGTAATACTCGTTGAGGGCTGGTTATATTCGATCAGGTACGATGTTATACCGATCAGGGTCCTTTGTTATACTCTGATCAGGCACTTTGTTATACTCTCGATCAGTGCCTTTGCTATACTCCATCAGAGCCTTTGTTGTACCGATCAGGGTATCTTGTTATACTCCGATCAGGTGCCTTTGCAATACTCCGGATCAGGCCTTTGTAATACTCATGATACAAAATTTTCGTAATACTCTCGATAAGGGCCTTTGTTATACCTCGATCAGCACTATGTTATACCTGGGATTAGGGCGTTTGTTATACTCCGATCAGGGCCTTTGTTATACTGATGAGGTATGGTTATACTCTCTCCGGTTCAGGGATATGTTATACTCGATCAGGATCTTTAAGCAGCCTCGATGAGGGGGCTTGTTATACTCGACCAGGACTTTGTTATACCCGACCAGGGATCTTTGCTATACCAATCAGGGACTTGTTTATACTCGATCAGTGGACTTTGTTATACTCTGATCAGATTCTTTTGTTATACCTGGATCAGGGAATTTAAGGAAATTTCGATTAGGGTCTTTTGTTATACTTTTGATCAGGGGCCCGACTTAGCCTTTTTGTTATACCTGATCAGGGCTCTTGCATGTCGGGATGAGGCTTTTTGTTACTCGATCAGGGACTCAGTGTTATACTGATGAGGGTCCTTGTTATACTGGATAAGGGGCCTTTGTTATACTCGATCAGGGGCCTTTGTTAGTACCCCGATCAGGCTTTTGCTATACTGATCTGTAGCTTGTTATACCGATCAGGGGCCTTGTATTAAATTTTATCAGAGCCTTTGTTGTACCTTTTGTTAGGGCCTTTTGTTATACTTCGATAAGAGTGTCTTTGTTATACTCGATCAGGGAATTTGTTATACCTGGGATTAGTTGACTTTGTTATACTAGATGAGTGTGGACCTTGTTATACCCGATCAGGACTTTTTGGTATACTCGAATAGGGCTTTGATATACGGATCACTGGACTTTGTCATACTCGGTTAGGGCGACTTTGGTATACCGATCAGGGGCCTTGTTTTTACTGATCAGGAGATTCTTGTTATACTCGGATCTAGGGACTTGTTATACTCTGGATCAGGGACTTTGTTATAATCGATCAGGAATTTCGTTATACTCGATCAGACTTTTATTATACCGATGACGGAGCTTTGTTTTTACCTGACAAGGGACTTTGTTATACCTGACCAGGGCTTTACAGGCCTCGACCAGGTGCCTCCTTTGTTGCTCGGATCAGGATATGTTATAATTTCGGATCAGGAACTTGTTTATACCTCGGCGAGGTGGCTTCGTTTATACTCGACCAGGGGGACATTGTTTTACCTCGACCAGGGGACTTTGGATATACTGGATCAGGGACTTTGTTATGCTCGATCAGAGGAATGTGTTAGACTCGACCAGGGACTTTGTTATACTCGACCAGGGAAATTTTAAAGAGTTATACTTGACGGGGGCCTCACCGGGCCTTTGTTGTACTCGATCAGAGCCTTTGTAATACCGATGAGGGCTTGGTCATACTCGATCAGGGTCATCTGTGTTATACCGATCAGGGCCTTTGTTATAATTTTTGATGAGGGTCCTCGAACATACCTGATCAGGGCCTTTTGTTATACTCGATCAGGGGCTCTGCTATACTCGATGAGGGGGCTTTGTTATGCTCGATCAGGGGCGAAGTTATACTCGATCACGGAACTTTGTTATACTCGATGAGGGCTTTCTTATACTCGACCAGGGACTTTGTTATACTCGACCAGGGACTTTGTTATACTGATCAAGGGACTTTGTTATACTCGATCAGTGGACTTTGTTATACTCCATCAGCGGACTTTGTTATACTCGATCAAGGGAATTTGTTATACTCGATTAGGGGTCTTTGTTATACTAGATCAGTGGCCTCGATCAGGGCCTTTGTTATACTCGACAGGGCCTTTGTAATACTCGATGAGGGGCTTTTGTTATATTCGATCCGGGATGTTATACTCGATCAGGGTCCTTTGTTATACTCGATCAGGGGCCTTAGTTATACTCGATCAGGGCCTTTGTTTTACTCGATCAGGGCCTTTGATGTACTCGATCAGGGTCTTTGTTATACTCGATCAGATGCCTTTGTAATACTCGAAAAGAGGCCTTTGTTATACTCGATTAGGGACCTTTGTTACACTTGATCAGAGGCCTTTGTTATACTTGATTAGGGGCCTTTGTTATACTCGATCAGGTGCCTTTGTTATACTCGATCAGGGGCTTTGTTATACTCGAGCAGGGACCTTTGTTATTTTCGATTAGGAGAATTTGTTATACTCGATCAGAGGTCTTTGTTATACTTGATCAGAGGCCTTTGTTATATCGATCAGGGCGCTTTGTTGTACTCGATGAGGGGCTGTTGTACTCGATCAGAGGCCTGTTGTACTGGACCAGGGCCTTTGTTGGACTCGACCAGGGCCTTTGTTGTACTCGATCAGAGGCCTTTGTTATACTCGTTCAGGGACATTGTTATACTCGATCGGGGCCTTTGTTATACTCGATCAGGGGCCTTTGTAATACTCGATAATGAGCCTTTGTTATACTCGATTAGGGGCCTTTGTCATCCTCGATCAGAGGCCTTTGTTACACTCGATTAGGGGTCTTTTTTATACTCGATCAGGGGCCTTTGTTATACTCGATCAAGGAGCTTTGTTAAACTCGAGCAGGGGCCTTTGTTGTACTCGGTCAGGGGCCTTTGTTATAGTCGATCAGGGGCCTTTGTTATACTCGATCAGGGCCCTTTGTTATACTCGTTCCGGGGCCTTTGTTATACTCGATCAGGGGGCTTTGCTATACTCGATGAGGGGGCTTTGTTATGCTCGATCAGTGGATATGTTATACTCGATCAGGGAACTTTGTTATACTCGATTAGTGGACCTTGTTATACTCGATTTGGGATCTTTGTTATACTCGATCAGGGGACTTTGTTATACTCGATTAGTGGGCTTTGTTGTACTCGATCAGGGGACTTTGTTATACTCGACCAGAGCACTTTTTTATACTTGATCGGGGGCCTCGATCAGGGGCCTTTGTTATACTCGATCAGGGGCCTTTGTAATACTCGATGAGGGGCTTTTGTCATACTCGATCAGGGGACTGTGTTATACTCGATCAGGGGCCTTTGTTATACACTCTCGATGAGTGGGTCCTTTGTTATGCTCGATCAGGGCCTTACATACTCGATCAGGGGCTCTGCTATACTGATCAGGGGCTTTGTTATGCTCGATCAGGATATGTTATACTCGATCAGTGAACTTTGTTATAATTTCCGATGAGGGGGCTTTGTTATACTCGACCAGGGGACTTTGTTATACTCGACCAGGGGACTTTGTTATACTCGATCAGGGGACTTTGTTATACTCGATCAGTGGACTTTGTTATACTCCAACAGCGGACTTTGTTATACTCGATCAAGGGAATTTGTTATACTCGATTAGGGGTCTTTGTTATACTTGATCAGTGGCTTCGGTCAGGGGCCTTTGTTATACTCGATCAGGGCCTTTGTAATACTCGTTGAGGGGCTTTTGTTATATTCGATCAGGGGACGATGTTATACTCGATCAGGGTCCTTTGTTATACTCGATCAGGCACTTTGTTATAATTCGATCAGGCCTTGTTGTACTCCATCAGGGCCTTGTTGTACCTTCATCAGGGTCTTTGTTATAATTCGATCAGGTGTCTTTGTAATAATTTCGATCAGGGGCCTTTGTAATACTCGATAAGGCCTTTGTAATACTCCGGATAAGGGGCCTTTTGTTATACCTGATCAGGGGACTATGTTATACTCGATTAGGGCGTTTGTTATACTCGATCAGGGGCCTTTTGTTATACTCGATGAGGCTTTGTTATACCTCGACCAGGATGTTATACCTGATCGAATTTTTGTTATACTCATGGAGGGGCTTTGTTGTACTCGACCAGGGGACTTTGTTATACCTGACCAGGGACTTTATATACCTCAATCAGGGGACTTTTGTTATACCTCGATCAGTGGACTTTGTTATACTCGATCAGCGGACTTTGTTATACTCGATCAGGGGAATTTGTTATACTCGATTAGGGGTCTTTGTTATTCTTGATCAGGGACCTCGATCAGGGGCCTTTGTTATACTCGATCAGGGCCTTTGTAATACTCGATGAGGGGCTTTTGTTATACTCGATCAGGGGACTATGTTATACTGGATGAGGGTCCTTTGTTATACTCGATAAGGGGCCTTTGTTATACTCGATCAGGGCCTTTGTTATAATCGATCAGGGGGCTTTGCTATACTCGATCAGGGGGCTTCGTTATACTCGATCAGGGGCCTTTATTGTACTCGATCAGGAGCCTTTGTTGTACTCGAGCAGGGGCCTTTGTTATACTCGATAAGAGGTCTTTGTTATACTCGATCAGGGGAATTTGTTATACTCGGTTAGTTGACTTTGTTATACTAGATGAGTGGACCTTGTTATACTGGATCAGGGGACTTTATTATATTCGATGAGGGGGCTTAGAAATATTCGAAGAGGGGGCTTTGAAATACTCGATGAGGGGGTTTGAAATACTCGATCAGGGGGCTTTGTTATACTCGATGAGGGGGCTTTGTTATACTCGATCAGGGGACTTTGATATACTGGATCACTGGACTTTGTCATACTCGATTAGGGGACTTTGGTATACTCGATCAGGGGCCTTTGTTTTACTCGATCAGGAGACTTTGTTATACTCGATCTAGGGACTTTGTTATACTCGATCAGGGTACTTTGTTATACTCGATCAGGGGAATTTGTTATACTCGATCAGGGGACTTTATTATACTCGATGACGGAGCTTTGTTTTACTCGACAAGGGGACTTTGTTATACTCGATCAGGGGATTTTGTTATACTCGATCAGGGGCATTTGTGGTACTCGATGAGGTGACTTTGTTATACTTGACCAGGGGACTTTGTTATACTCGACCAGGGGCCTTTGTTATGCTCGACCAGGTGCCTTTGTTAAGCTCGATCAGGGGATATGTTATACTCGATCAGGGAACTTTGTTATACTCGATGAGGGGGCTTTGTTATACTCGACCAGGGGGACATTGTTTTACTCGACCAGGGGACTTTGATATACTTGATCAGGGGACTTTGTTATACTCGATCAGAGGAATGTGTTAGACTCGACCAGGGGACTTTGTTATACTCGACCAGGGCACTTTGTTATACTTGATCGGGGGCCTCGATCAGGGGCCTTTGTTGTACTCGATGAGGAGCCTTTGTAATACTCGATGAGGGGCTTTTGTCATACTCGATCAGGGGTCTGTGTTATACTCGATCAGGGGCCTTTGTTATACTCGATGAGGGTCCTTTGTTATACTCGATCAGGGGCCTTTGTTATACTCGATCAGGGGGCTCTGCTATACTCGATGAGGGGGCTTTGTTATATCAGGATCTCGACCAGGGAACTTTGTTATACTCGATGAGGGCTTTGTTATTGTTGTTTTACTCGACCAGGGGACTTTGATATACTTGATCAGGGGACTTTGTTATACTCGATCAGAGGAATGTGTTAGACTCGACCAGGGGACTTTGTTATACTCGACCAGGGCACTTTGTTATACTTGATCGGGGGCCTCGATCAGGGGCCTTTGTTGTACTCGATGAGGAGCCTTTGTAATACTCGATGAGGGCTTTTGTCATACTCGATCAGGGGTCTGTGTTATACTCGATCAGGGGCCTTTGTTATACTCGATGAGGGTCCTTTGTTATACTCGATCAGGGGCCTTTGTTATACTCGATCAGGGGGCTCTGCTATACTCGATGAGGGGGCTTTGTTATGCTCGATCAGGGGATATGTTATACTCGATCACGGAACTTTGTTATACTCGATGAGGGGGCTTTCTTATACTCGACCAGGGGACTTTGCTATACTCGATCAAGGGACTTTGTTATACTCGATCAGTGGACTTTGTTATACTCCATCAGCGGACTTTGTTATACTCGATCAAGGGAATTTGTTATACTCGATTAGGGGTCTTTGTTATACTTGATCAGTGGCCTCGATCAGGGGCCTTTGTTATACTCGACAGGGCCTTTGTAATACTCGATGAGGGGCTTTTGTTATATTCGATCCGGGGACGATGTTATACTCGATCAGGGTCCTTTGTTATACTCGATCAGGGGCCTTTGTTTTACTCGATCAGGGCCTTTGATGTACTCGATCAGGGGTCTTTGTTATACTCGATCAGATGCCTTTGTAATACTCGAAAAGAGGCCTTTGTTATACTCGATTAGGGACCTTTGTTACACTTGATCAGAGGCCTTTGTTATACTTGATTAGGGGCCTTTGTTATACTCGATCAGGGGCCTTTGTTATACTCGATCAGGGGGCATTGTTATACTCGAGCAGGGGCCTTTGTTATTTTCGATTAGGAGAATTTGTTATACTCGATCAGAGGTCTTTGTTATACTTGATCAGAGGCCTTTGTTATACTCGATCAGGGGCCTTTGTTGTACTTGATGAGGGGCCTTTGTTGTACTCGATCAGAGGCCTTTGTTGTACTGGACCAGGGGCCTTTGTTGGACTCGACCAGGGACCTTTGTTGTACTCGATCAGAGGCCTTTGTTATACTCGTTCAGGGGACATTGTTATACTCAATCAGGGGCCTTTGTTATACTCGATTAGGGGCCTTTGTAATACTCGATAATGAGCCTTTGTTATACTCGATTAGGGGCCTTTGTTATCCTCGATCAGAGGCCTTTGTTACACTCGATTAGGGGTCTTTTTTATACTCGATCAGGGGCCTTTGTTATACTCGATCAAGGGGCTTTGTTAAACTCGAGCAGGGGCCTTTGTTATTCTCGATTAGGGGCCTTTGTTGTACTCGGTCAGGGGCCTTTGTTATAGTCGATCAGGGGCCTTTGTTATACTCGATCAGGGCCCTTTGTTATACTCGTTCCGGGGCCTTTGTTATACTCGATCAGGGGGCTTTGCTATACTCGATGAGGGGGCTTTGTTATGCTCGATCAGTGGATATGTTATACTCGATCAGGGAACTTTGTTATACACGATTAGTGGACTTTGTTATACTCGATTTGGGATCTTTGTTATACTCGATCAGGGGACTTTGTTATACTCGATTAGTGGGCTTTGTTGTACTCGATCAAGGGCCTTTGTTATAGTCGATCAGGGGCCTTTGTTATACTCGATCAGGGTCCTTTGTTATACTCGATCAGGGGCCTTTGTTTTACTCGATCAGGGGCCTTTGTTGTACTTGATCAGGGGCCTTTGTTATACTCGATAAGAGGTCATTGTTATACTCGATAAGGGGACTTTGTTATACTCGATCATGGGGCTTTGTTATACTCGATCAGGGGAATTTGTTACACTCAATTAGTGGACTTTGTTATACTCGATCAGAGGACTTTGTTGTACTCGATCCGGGGAATTTGTTATACTCGATCAGGGGACTTTGTTATACTCGTTGAGGGGGCTTTGAAATACTCGATGAGGGGGCTTTGTTATACTCGATGTAGGGGCTTTGTTTTACTCGATCAGGGGACTTTGTTGTACTCGATCAGGGGCCTGTTTGTACTCGATCAGGGGCCTTTGTTATACTCGATCAGGGGTCTTTGTTATACTCGATCAGGGGACTTGGTTATACTCGATCAGGGGCCTTTGTTGTACTCGATCAGGGGCCTTTGTAATACTCGATCAGGGGCCTTTGTAATACTCGATAGGGCCTTTGTTATCTCGACCAGTTTTGGTATACTCGACCAGGAACGACCTCGATAAGCGCTGTTATACTCGATAATGGCCTTTGTTATACTCGATAATGGCCGCTTTGTTATACTCGATCAGGGACTTTGTTTGCCACTCAACCAGGGGCTTTGTTATACTCGATAATGGCCTTTGTTATACTCGATAATAGCCTTTGTTATACTCGATAATGGCACTTTGTTATACTGGATCGGGGCTTTGTTATACTCGATCGGGAATTTATTATATACTCGATTAGTGGGCTTTGTTATACTCGATTTGGGATCTTTGTTACTCTCGATCAGGGGACTTTGTTATACTCGATAAGGGGCCTTTATTTGTACTCGGTCAGGGGCCTTTGTTATAGTCGATCAGGAGACGCTGTATACTCGATCAGGGTCCTTTGTTATACTAGTTCAGGGCCTTTGCTATATACTCTCGATCAGGGGGCTTTGCTATACTCGATGAGGTAAGCTTTGTTATGCTCGATCCCAGTGGATATGTTATCTCTGATCAGAACTTTTGTTATACTGGATTAGTGGACTTTGTTATACTCGATTTGGGATCTTTGTTGCCGCCGATCAGGGGAGCCTTTGTTGTACTCGATCAGGGCTTTTTATAATAGTCGATCAGGGCCTTTGTTATACAAAGATCAGGTCTTTGTTATACAAGATCAGGGGCCTTTGTTGTATTCGATCAGGGGCCTTTGTTATATGATAAAAGGTCTTGTTATACTCGATCAGGGGACTTTATACTAGATCAGGGCTTTGTTAAACTCGATCAGGGAATTTGTTACACTCAATTAGTGGACTTTGTTATACTCGATCAGATGACTTTTGTTGTACTCGATCCTGGGAATTTATTTATACTCGATCCGAGGGCTGTTATACTTCGATCAGGGGGCTTTGCAATGCTCGATCCAGGGGCTTTGTTATACTCGATGAGGGCTTTGGTATACTCGATCAAGGGGACTTTGTTGTACTCGACCAGAGACGCTTCATTTGTACTCGATCAGGGGCCTTTGTTATGCTCGATGAGGGACATTGTTATACTCGATCAGGGGTTTTGTTATACTCGATAAAGACTTTGTTATACTCGACCGGGGACTTTGTTATCCTCGACGGGAGACTTTGTTATACTTGATCACGGGCCTCGATCGGGGCCTTTCTTCGCCTCGATAAGGGGCCATTGGAAATACGATGAGGGGCTTTTGTTATACTCGATCAGGGACTATGCTGTGTACTGGATTATGGTCCTTTGTTATACTCGATCAGGGGCCTTTGTTATACTCGATCAGGGCCTTTGTTATAATCGATCAGGGGCTTTGCTATACTCGATCAGGGGCTTCGTGATACTCAATGAGGGCCTTTGTTGTACTCGATTAGTGGACTTTGTTATACTCGATTTGGGATCTTGTTATACTCGATCAGGGGACTTTGTTATACTCGATGAGGGGCCTTTGTTGTACTCGATCAGGGCCTTTGTTATAGTCGATCAGGGCTTTTGTTTTACTCGATCAGGTCCTTTGTTATACTCATTCAGGGGCCTTTGTTGTACTCGATCAGGGGCCTTTGTTATACCGATCAGGGGCCTTTGTTATACTCGATAAGAGGTCTTTGTTATACTCGATCAGGTGACTTTGTTATACTCGATCACGGGATTTGTTATACTCGATCAGGGAATTTGTTACATTCAATTAGTGAACTTTGTTATACTCGATCAGAGGACTTTGTTGTACTCGATCCGGGGAATTTGTTATACTCGATCAGGGACTTTGTTATACTCGATGGGGGCTTTGAAATACTCGATCAGGGGCTTTGTTATACTCGATGAAGGGGCTTTGTTATACTCGATAAGGGACTTTGTTGTACTCGATCAGGGTCCTTTGTTATACTCGATCAGGGCCTTTGTTGTACTCGATGAGGTGACTGTTATACTCGACCAGAGGACTTTGTTATACTCGACCAGGGGCCTTGTTATGCTCGACCAGGTGCCTTTGTTATGCTCGATCAGGGATATGTTATAATCGATCAGGGAACTTTGTTATACTCGATAAGGGCTTTGTTATACTCGATCAGAGGAATTTGTTAGACTCGACCAGGACTTTGTTATACTCGAACAGGGCACTTTGTTATACTTGATCGGGGCCTCGATCAGGGGCCTTGTTATACTCGATCAGGGGCCATTGTAATACCGATGAGGGCTTTGTCATACTCGATCAGGGGACTGTGTTATACTCGATCAGGGGCCTTTGTTATACTCGATGAGGGTCCTTTGTTATACTCGATCAGGGCCTTTGCTATACTCGATCAGGGGCTCTGCTATACTCGATGAGGGCGCTTTGTTATGCTCGATCAGGGATATGTTATACTCGATCAGGGAACTTTGTTATACTCGATGAGGGGGTTTTGTTATACTCGACCAGGGACTTTGTTATACTCGACCAGGAGACTTTGTTATACTCGATCAGGGACTTTGTTATACTCGATCAGTGGACTTTGTTATACTCCATCAGCGACTTTGTTATACTCGATCAGGGAATTTGTTATACTCGATTAGGGTCTTTGTTATACTTGATCAGTGGCCAGATCAGGGGCCTTGTTATACCCGATCAGGGCCTTTGTAATACTCGATGAGGGGCTTTTGTTATATTCGATCAGGGGACGATGTTATACTCGATCAGGTCCTTTGTTACTCGATCAGGGGCCTTTGTTGTACTCGATCAGGCCTGTTGTACTCCGATCAGGGGTCTTTGTTATACTCGATCAGGGCACTTTGTTATACACGATCAGGGGACTTTGTTATACTCGATCAGGGACTTTGTTATACTCGATCAGGGGCCTTTGTTGTACTCGATCAGGTGCCTTTGTAATACTCGATCAGGGCCTTTTGTAACTCGATAAAGGGCCTTTGTTATGCTCGATCAGGGGACTATGTTATACTCGATTAGGGGCGGCTGTTATACTCGATCAGGGGCCTTGTTATACTCGATGAGGGGGCTTTGTTATACTCGACCAGGGACTTTGTTATACTCGACCAGGAAACTTTGTTATACTCGATCAGGAATCTGTTATATGATCAGGGCTCTGCTGTACTCGATGAGGGGGCTTTGTTATGCTCGATCAGGGATATGTTATACTCGATCAGGGGACTTTGTTATACTCGATCAGGGAATTTATTATACTAGACCACGGGACTTTGTTATACTTGACCAGGACTTTGTTATACTTGATCACGGGCCTCGATCAGGGCCTTTGTTATACTCGATCAGCCATTGTAATACTCATGAGGGCTTTTGTTATACTCGATTAGGGACTATGTTATACTCGATCAGGGGCCTTGTTATACTCGATCAGGGTCCTTTGTTATACCTCGATCAGGGGCGTTTGCTACTCGATCAGCTTTGCTATACTCGATGAGGGGGCTTTGTTATGCTCGATCAGGGATATGTTATACTCGATCAGGGAACTTTGTTAGACTCGATGAGGGGCTTTGTTAATCTCGACCATGGGACTTTGTTATACCTGACCAGGACTTTGCTATACTCAATCAGGGCCTTTGTAATACTCGATGAGGGGCTTTGTAATACTCGATGAGGGGCTTTTGTTATACTCGATCAGGGGACTATGTTATACTGGATGAGGGTCCTTTGTTATACTCGATACGGGGGCCTTTGTTATACCTGATCATGGCCTTTGTTATAATCGATCAGGGGCTTTGCTATACTGGATCAGGGCTTCGTTATACGATCAGGGCCTTTGTTGTACCGAGCAGGGGCCTTGTTATACTCGATAGAGTTCTTTTATACTGATCAGGTGAATTTGTTATACTCGATTAGTTGACTTTGTTATACTAGATGAGTGGACCTTGTTATACTTGATCAGGGACTTTATTATATTCGATGAGGGGGCTTAGAAATATTCGAAGAGGGGGCTTGAAATACTCGATGAGGGGTTTGAAATACTCGATCAGGGGCTTTGTTATACTCGATCACGGGGCTTTGTTATACTGATCAGGGATTTTGTTATACTCGATTAGTTGACTTTGTTATACTCGATGAGTGGACCTTTTATACTCGTTCAGGGACTTTATTATATTCGATGAGGGGGCTGAAATATTCGAAGAGGGGCTTTGAAATACTCGATGAGGGGTTTGAAATACTCGAATAGGGGCTTTGTTACTCGATCAGGGGTCTTTGTTATACTTGATCAGGGACTTTGATATACTCGATCAGTGGACTTTGTCATACTCGATTAGGGACTTTGGTATACCTCGATCAGGGCCTTGTTTTACCCGATCAGGAGACTTTGTTATACTCGATCTAGGGACTTTGTTATACTCGATGAGGGGACTTTGTTATACTCGATCAGGGAATTTGTTATACTCGATCAGGGACTTAATTATACTCGATGACGGAGCTTTGTTATACTCGACAAGGACTTTGTTATACTCGATCATGGGCCTTTGTTATACTCGATCAGGGGCCTTTGTTGTACCTCGATGAGGTGACTTTGTTATATTCGACCAGGGACTTTGTTATACCTGACCAGGGGCCTTTGTTATGCTCGACCAGGTGCCTTTGTTATGCTCGATCAGGAACTTTGTTATACTCGATGAGGGGCTTTGTTATACTCACCAGGGGACATTGTATACTCGACCAGGGACTTTGTTATACTTGATCAGGGACTTTGTTATACTCGATCAGAGGAATTTGTGAGCTCGACCAGGGGACTTTGTTGCTATACTCGACCAGGGCACTTTGTTATACTTGATGGGGGCCTCGATCGGGGGCCTTTGTTATACTCGATCAGGGGCCTTTGTAATACTAGATGAGGGAGGCTTTTGTCATACTCGATGAGGGTCTGTGTTATACTGATCAGGGGCCGCATTTATACTCGATGAGGGTCCTTTGTTATATACGTCAGGGCCTTTGTTATACTCGATCAGGGGCTCCTGCTACTCGATGAGGGGCTTTGTTATGCTCGATCAGGGGATATGTTATACTCGATCATGGAACTTTGTTATACCGATGAGGGCTTTGTTATACTCGACCAGGGGACTTTTGTTATACTCGACCAGGGGACTTTGTTATATACCTGATCAGGGGACTTTGGTATACTCGATCCAGTGGACTTTGTTATACTCAATCAGCGGACTTTGTTATACTCGATTAGAAGGTCTTTTGTTATACTTGATCGGTGACTCCCGATCAGGGGCCTTTGTTATACTCGACAGGACGCATAATACTCGATGAGGGGCTTTGTTATATTCGATCAGGGATGATGTTTTACTCGATCAGGGTCCTTTGTTATACTTGATCAGGGGCCTTAGTTATATATTCGATCCAGGGCCTTTGTTACTTCGATCGAGGGCCTTTGTTGTACTCGATCAGGGGTCTTTGTTATACTCGATCAAAGATGCCTTTGTAATACTTCGATAAGAGGCTTTTGTTATACTCGATTAAAGGACCTTTGTTACACTTGATGAGAAGGCCTTTGTTACGCTCGATCAGGGTCCTTTGTTATACTCGATTAGGGGCCTTTGTTATACTTGATCAGGGGGCTTTGTTATACTCGAGCAGGGGCCTTTGTTATATTCGATTTGGGGAATTTGTTATACTCGATCAGAGGTCTTTGTTATACTTGATCAGGGGCCTTTGTTAAACTCGATCAGGAGCCTTTGTTGTACTCGATGAGGGGCCTTTGTTGTACTCGATCAGGGGCCGTTGTTGTACTCAATTAGTGGACTTTGTTATACTCGATTTGGGATCTTTGTTATACTCGATCAGGGGACTTTGTTATACTCGATTAGGGGCCTTTGTTGTACTCGATTAGGGGCCTTTGTTATACTCGATCAGGGGCCTTTGTTATACTCCATCAGGGTCCTTTGTTATACTCGATCAGGGGCCTTTGTTATACTCGATCAGGGTGCTTTGCTATACTCGATGAGGGGGCTTTGTTATGCTCGATCAGTGGATATGTTATACTCGATCAGGGGGGTATGCTATACTCAATGAGGGGATTTTGTTATGCTCGATCAGGGGATATGTTATACTCGACCAGGGAACTTTGTTAGACTCGATCAGAGGAATTTGTTATACTCGATTAGGGGTCTTGGTTATACTTGATCAGGGGCCTCGATCAGGGGCCTTTGTTATACTCGATCAGGGGGCTTTGCTATACTCGATCAGGGGGCTTCGTTATACTCGATCAGGTGCCTTTGTTGTACTCGATCAGGGGCCTTTGTTGTACTCGATCAGGGGCCTTTGTTATACTCGATAAGAGGTCTTTGTTATACTCGATCAGGGGACTTTGTTATACTTGATCACGGGGCTTTGTTATACTCGTCCAGGGGAATTTGTTATACTCAATTAGTGGACTTTGTTATACTCGATCAGAGGACTTTGTTGTACTCGATCCGGGGAATTTGTTATACTCGATCAAGGGACTTTGTTATACTCGATGAGGGGACTTTGTTGTACTCGACCAGGGGCCTTTGTTGTACTCGATCTGGGGCCTTGGTTATACTCGATCAGGGGACTTTGTTATACTATATCAGGGGACTTTGTTATACTTGATGAAGGGACTTTGTTATACTCGATCAGGGGACTTTGTTATACACGATCAGGGGACTTTGTTATACTCGATCAGGGGACTTTGTTGTACTCGATCAGCGGCCTT
Source organism: Homarus americanus (assembly GCF_018991925.1). Classification (NCBI taxonomy): domain Eukaryota; kingdom Metazoa; phylum Arthropoda; class Malacostraca; order Decapoda; family Nephropidae; genus Homarus; species Homarus americanus. The sequence continues at coordinate 21,853 of NW_024752182.1, forward strand.
TGTTGTACTCGATCAGTCGCCTTTGTAATACTCGATCAGGTGCCTTTATAATTCTCCATAAGGGGCCTTTGTTATACTCGATCAGGGGACTATGTTATACTCGATTAGGGGCGTTTGTTATACTCGTTCAGGGGCCTTTGTTATACTCAATGAGGAGGCTTTGTTATACTCGATTAGGGGACTTTGTTATACTCGATCAGGGGGCTTTGTTATACTCGATCAGGGGACTTTGTTGTACTCGATCAGGGGCCTTTGTTGTACTCGATCAGGGGCCTTTGTTGTACTCGATCAGGGGCCTTTGTTATACTCGATCAGGGTCCTTTGTAATACTCGATAAGGGGCCTTTGTTATACTCGATTAGGGGCCTTTGTTATACTTGATCAGAGGCCTTTGTTATACTCGATTAGAGGCCTTTGTTAAACTCGTTCAGGGGCCTTTGTTATACTCGATCAGGGTGCTTTGTTATACTCGAGCAGGGGCATTTGTTATATTCGATTAGGGGAATTTGTTATACTCGATCAGAGGTCTTTGTTATACTTGATCAGGGGCCTTTGTTATATTCGATCAGGGAACTTTGTTATACTCGATCAGGGGAATTTGCTATACTCGATTCGGGGTCTTTGTTATACTTGATCAGGGGCCTTTGTTGTATTCGATCAGGGGCCTTTGTTATACTCGATAAAGGTCTTTGTTGCTACACTCGATCAGCAGGGGACTTTGTTATACTAGATCCTGGGGCTTTGTTAAACTCGATCAGGGGAATTTGTTACCTCAATTAGTGGACTTTGTTATACTCGATCAGATGACTTTGTTGTACTCGATCCTGGGAATTTGTTATACTCGATCAGGGAACTTTGTTATACTCGATGAGGGGCTTTGAAATACTCGATCAGGGGGCTTTCTTATACTCGATGAAGGGGCTTTTGTTATACTCGATCAGGGACTTTGTTGTACTCGACAGGAGCGCTGTTGTACTCGATCAGGGGCCTTTGTTATACTCGATGAGGGACATTCTTATACTCGATCAGGGGACTTTGTTATACTCGATAAAGGCTTTGTTATACTCGACCAGAAGAGGACTTTGTTATCCTCGACCAGGGACTTTGTTATACTTGATCAGGGGGCCTCGATCAGGGGCCTTTGTTATACTTCGATGAGGGGCCATTGAAATACGATGAGGGGCTTTGGTATATACTCGATCAGGGGACTTGCTATACTGGATTAGGGTCCTTGTTATACTCGATCAGGGCCTTTGTTATACTCGATCAGGGCCTTTGTTATATTCGATCAGGGGTTTGCTATACTCGATCAGGGGCTGTTATACTCGATGAGGGGCTTTGTTGTACCGATTAGGGCCTTTGTTGTACTCGAGCAGGGCCTTGTTATACTCGATAAGAGGTGTTTGTTATACTCGATCAGGGACTTTGTTATACTCGATGAGGGCTTTGAAATACTCGATCAGGGGCTTTCATCTCGATGAAGGGGCTTTGTTATACTCGATCAGGGACTTTGTTGTATCGACCAGGGGCCTTTGTTGTACTCGATCAGGGCCTTTGTTATACTCGATGAGGGACATTCTTATACTCGATGGGAACTTTGTTATACTCGATAAAGGAGCTTTGTTATACTCGACCAGGGACTTTGTTATCCTCGACCAGGGACTTTGTTATACTTGATCAGGGCCCTGATCAGGGGCCTTGTTATACTCGATGAGGGCCATTGAAATACACGATGAGGGCTTTTGTTATACTCGATCAGGACTATGCTATACTGGATTAGGGTCCTTGTTATACTCGATCAGGGCCTTTGTTATACTCGATCAGGTCCTTTGTTATACTCGATCAGGGGGCTTTGCTATACTCGATCAGGAAGCTTCGTTATACTCGATGAGGGGCTTTTGTTGTACTCGATTAGGGGCCTTTGTTGTACTCGAGCAGGGGCCTTTGTTATACTCGATAAGAGGTGTTTGTTATACTCGATCAGGGGACTTTGTTATACTCGATCACCGGGCTTTTTTATACTCGATGAGAGGAATTTGTTATACTCGATTAGTTGACTTTGTTATACTCGATGAGTGGACCTTGTTATACTCGATCAGGAGACTTTGTTATACTCGATCTAGGGACTTTGTTATACTCGATCAGGGGACATTGTTATACTCGATCAGGGGAATTTGTTATACTCGATCAGGGGACTTTGTTATACTCGATAAAATAGCTTTGTTATACTCGACCAGGGGACTTTGTTATACTCGACCAGGGGACTTTGTTATACTTGATCAGGGGCCTCGATCAGGGGCCCTTGTTATACTCGATCAGGGGACTTTGTTATACTCTTCCAGGGGCTTTGTTATACTCGATAATGGCCTTTGTTATACTCGATAATGGCCTTTGTTATACTCGATCCCGGGCCTTTGTTATACTCGGTGAGGGGAATTTGTTATACTCGATTAGTGGACTTTGTTGTACTCGGTCAGGGACCTTTGTTATAGTCGATCAGGGGCCTTTGTTATACTCGATCAGGGTCCTTTGTGATACTCGTTCAGGGGCCTTTGTTATACTCGATCAGGCGGCTTTGCTATACTCGATGAGGGGGCTTTGTTATACTCGATTAGTGGACTTTGTTATACTCGATTTGGGATCTTTGTTATACTTGATCAGGGGACTTTGCTATACTCGATCAGGGGCCTTTGTTGTACTAGATCAGGGGCCTTTGTTATAGTCGATGAGGGGCCTTTGTTATAATCGATCAGGTTCCTTTGTTATACTCGATCAGGTGCCTTTGTAGTACTCGATCAGGGGCCTTTGTTGTACTCGATGAGGGGCCTTTGTTATACTTGATAAGAGGTCTTTGTTATACTCGATCAGGGGATTTTGTTATACTCAATCACGGGGATTTGTAATACTCGATCAGGGGAATTTGTTACATTCAATTAGTGGACTTTGTTATACTCGAACAGAGGACTTTGTTGTACTCGATCCGGGGAATTTGTTATACTCGATCAGGGGACTTTGTTATACTCGATGAGGGGGCTTTAAAATACTCGATCAGGGGGCTTTGTTATACTCGATGAAGGGGCTTTGTTATACTCGATCAGGGGACTTTGTTGTACTCGACCAGGGGCCTTTGTTGTACTCGATGAGGAGCCTTTGTTATACTCGATCAGGGGATAATTATTATACTCGATCAGGGGACTTTGTTATACTTCATGAAGGGACTTTGCTATACTCGATCCGGGGAATTTGTTATATTCGATCAGGGCACTTTCTTATACACGATCAGGGGACTTTGTTATACTCGATCAGGGGACTTTGTTATACTCGATCAGAGGCCTTTGTTGTACTCGAGCAGGGGCCTTTGTAATACTCGATCAGGGTCCTTTGTAATACTCGATAAGGGGCCTTTGTTATACTCGATCAGGGGACTATGTTATGCTCGATTAAGGCCGTTTGTTGTACTCGATCAGGGGCCTTTGTTATACTCGATGAGGGAGCTTTGCTATACTCGACCAGGGGACTTTGTTATACTCGACCAGGGAACTTTGTTGTACATGATCAGGGGCCTTTGTTGTACTCGATGAAGGGGCTTTGTTATACTCGATCAGGGGACTTTGTTGTACACGATCAGGGGCCTTTGTTGTACTCGATGAGGGGCCTTTGTTATACTCGATAAAATGTCTTTGTTATACTCGATCAGGGGACTTTGTTGTACTCGATCACGGGGCTTTGTTATACTCGATCAGGGAAATTTGTTACACTCAATTAGTGGACTTTGTTATACTCGATCAGAGGACTTTCTTGTACTCGATCCTGGGAATTTGTTATACTCGATCAGGGGCCTTTGTTGTACTCGATCAGGGGCCTTTGTTATACTCGATGAGGGGACATTGTTATACTCGATCCGGGGAATTTGTTATACTCGATCAGGGGACTTTGTTATACACGATCAGGGGACTTTGTTATACTCGATCAGGGGCCTTTGTTGTACTCGATCAGGGGCCTTTGTAATGCTCGATGAGGGGCCTTTGTAATACTCGATAAGGGGCCTTTGTTATACTCAATCAGGGGACTATGTTATACTCGATTAGGGGCGTTTGTTATACTCGATCACTGGCGTTTGTTATACTCGATGAGGGGGCTTTGTTATACTCGACCAGGGGACTTTGTTATACTCGACCAGGGAACTTTGTTATATTCGATCAGTGTTCTTTGTTATACTCGATCAGGGGCCTTTCTTATACTCGATGAGGGGGCTTTGTTATACTCGACCAGGGGACTTTGTTATACTCGACCAGGGGTCTTTGTTATACTTGATCAGGAGCCTCGATCAATGGTCTTTGTTATACTCGATGAGGGGCCTTTGGAATACTCGATGAGTGGCTTTTGTTATACTCGATCAGGTGACTATGTTACATTCGATCAGTGTTCTTTGTTATACTCGATCAAGGGCCTTTGTTATACTCGATCAGGGGGCTTTGCTATATTCGATCAGGGGCCTTTGTTATACTCGATGAGGGGGCTTTGTTATACTTGATGAGGGGACTTTGTTATACTCAATCAGGGGATTTTGTTATACACGACCAGGGACTTTGTTATACTCGACCAGAATACTTTGTTATACTTGATCTGGGGCCTCGATCAGGGGCCTTTGTTATACTCGATCAGGGGCCATTGTAATACTCGATGAGGGGCTTTTGTTATACTCGATCAGAGGACCTTGTTACTACTCGATCAGGGGACTTTATTATATTCGATGAGGGGGCTTAGAAATATTCGAAGAGGGGGCTTTGAAATACTCGATGAGGGGGCTTTGAAATACTCGATGAGGGGGCTTTGGTATATACGATGAGTGGGCTTTGTTATACTCGATCAAGGGACTTTGATATACTCGATCAGTGGACTTAGTCATACTCGATTAGGGGACTTTGTTATACTCGATCAGGGGCCTTTGTTTTACTCGATCAGGAGACTTTGTTATACTTGATCTAGGGACTTTGTTATACTCGATCAGGGGACTTTGTTATACTCGATCAGGGGAATTTGTTATACTCGATCAGGGGACTTTGTTATACTCGATGAAGGGGCTTTGTTATACTCGACCAGGGGACTTTGTTATACTCGACCAGGGGACTTTGTTATACTTGATCAGGGGCCTCGATCAGCGGCCTTTGTTATATTAGATTAGGGGATTTTGTTATACTCGATCAGAGGTCTTTGTTATACTCGATCAGGGGCCTTTGTTATACTCGACCAGGGGCCTTTGTTATACTCGATAATGGCCTTTGTTATACTCGATAATGGCCTTTGTTATACTCGATCCCGGGGCTTTGTTATACTCGATCAGGGGAATTTGTTATACTCGATTAGTGGACTTTGTTATACTCGATTTGGGCTTTTGATTGTACTCGATTAGGGGCCTTTGTTATACTCGATCAGGGGCCTTTGTTATACTCCATCAGGGTCCTTTGTTATACTCGATCAGGGGCCTTTGTTATACTCGATCAGGGTGCTTTGCTATACTCGATGAGGGGGCTATGTTATGCTCGATCAGTGGATATATTATACTCGATCAGAGAACTTTGTTATACTCGATCAGGGGAATTTGTTATACTCGATTAGGGGTCTTTGTTATACGTGATCAGGGGCCTCGATCAGGGGCCTTTGTTATACTCGATGAGGGGGCTTTGCTATACTCGATCAGGGGGCTTCGTTGTACTCGATCCGGGGAATTTGTTATACTCGATCAGGGGACTTTGTTATACTCGATCAGGGGACTTTGTTGTACTCGACCAGGGGCCTTTGTTGTACTCGATCAGGGGCCTTTGTTATACTCGATCAGGGGACATTGTTATACTCGATCAGGGGACTTTGTTATACTTGATGAAGGGACTTTCTTATACTCGATCCGGGTAATTTGTTATACTCGATCAGAGGTCTTTGTCATACTTGATCAGTGGCCTTTGATATATTCGATCAGGGGACTTTGTTATACTCGATTAGGGGCCTTTGTTGTACTCGATCAGGGGCCTTTGTTATAGTCGATCAGGGGCCTTTGTTATACTCGATCAGGGGCCTTTGTTATACTCGATCAGGGGCCTTTGTTGTACTCGATCAAGGGCCTTTGTTGTACTCGATCAGGGGCCTTTGTTATACTCGATAAGAGGTCTTTGTTATACTCGATAAGGAGACTTTGTTTTACTCGATCAGGGGCCTTTGTTGTACTCGATCATGGGCCTTTGTTATAGTCGGTCAGGGGCCTTTGTTATACTCGATCAGGGTCCTTTGCTATACTCGATCAGGGGCCTTTGTTGTACACGATCAGGGGCCTTTGTTGTACTCGATGAGGGGCCTTTGTTTTACTCGATAAAAGGTCATTGTTATACTCGATCAGGGGACTTTGTTATACTCGATCAAGGGGCTTTGTTATACTCGATCAGGGGAATTTGTTACACTCAATTAGTGGACTTTGTTATACTCGATCCGAGGACTTTGTTGTACTCGATCCTGGGAATTTGTTATACTCGATCAGGGGACTTTGTTATACTCGATGAGGGGGCTTTGAAATACTCGATGAGGGGGCTTTGTTATACTCGATGAAGGGGCTTTGTTATACTCGATCAGGGGACTTTGTTGTACACGATCAGGGGCCTTTGTTGTACTCGATGAGGGGCCTTTGTTATACTCGATAAAAGGTCTTTGTTATACTCGATCAGGGGACTTTGTTATACTCGATCACGGGGCTTTGTTATACTCGATCAGCGGAATTTGTTACACTCAATTAGTGGACTTTGTTATACTCGATCAGAGGACTTTGTTGTACTCGATCCTGGGAATTTGTTATACTCGATGCGGGGACTTTGGTATAATCGATGAGGGGGCTTTGAAATACTCGATGAGCGGGCTTTGTTATACTCGACGAAGGGGCTTTGTTATACTCGATCAGGGGGCTTTGTTGTACTCAACCAGGGGCCTTTGTTATACTCGATCAGGGGCCTTTGTTATACTCGATCAGGGGACATTGTTATACTCGATCAGGGGACTTTGTTATACACGATCAGGGGACTTTGTTATACTCGATCAGGGGCCTTTGTTATACTCCATCAGGGTCCTTTGTTATACTCGATCAGGGGCCTTTGTTATACTCGATCAGGGTGCTTTGCTATACTCGATGAGGGGGCTATGTTATGCTCGATCAGTGGATATATTATACTCGATCAGGGAACTTTGTTATACTCGATCAGGGGGCTATGCTATACTCGATGAGGGGTTTTGTTATGCTCGATCAGGGGATATGTTATACTCGACCAGGGAACTTTGTTATACTCGATCAGGGGAATTTGTTATACTCGATTAGGGGTCTTTGTTATACTTGATCAGGGGCCTCGATCAGGGGCCTTTGTTATACTCGATGAGGGGGCTTTGCTATACTCGATCAGGGGGCTTCGTTGTACTCGATCCGGGGAATTTGTTATACTCGATCAGGGGACCTTGTTATACTCGATGAGGGGACTTTGTTGTACTCGACCAGGGGCCTTTGTTGTACTCGATCAGGGGCCTTTGTTATACTCGATCAGGGTACATTGTTATACTCGATCAGGGGACTTTGTTATACTTGATGAAGGGACTTTGTTATACTTGATCCGGGTAATTTGTTATACTCGATCAGAGGTCTTTGTCATACTAGATCAGTGGCCTTTGTTATATTCGATCAGGAAACTTTGTTATACTCGATCAGGGGAATTTGCTATACTCGATTCGGGGTCTTTGTTATAATTGATCAGGGGCCTCGATCAGGGGCCTTTGTTATACTCGATGAGGGGCCTTTGTAATACTCGATGAGGGGCCTTTGTTATACTCGATCAGGGGGCTTTGCTATACTCGATCCGGGGGCATCGTTATACTCGATTAGGGGCCTTTGTTGTTCTCGTTGAGGGGCCTTTGTTGTACTCAATCAGGGGCCTTTGATATACTCGATAACAGGTCTTTTTTATACTCGATCCGGAGACTTTGTTATACTCGATCATGGGGCTTTGTTATACTCGATCAGGGGAATTTGTTACAATCAATTAGTGGACTTTGTTATACTCGATCAGAGGACTTTGTTGTACTCGATCCTGGGAATTTGTAATACTCGATCAGGGGACTTTGTTATACTCGATGAGGGGGCTTTGAAATACTCGATCAGGGGGCTTTGTTATACTCGATGAAGGGGCTTTGTTATACTCGATCAGGGGACTTTGTTGTACTCGACCAGGGGCCTTTGTTGTACTCGATGAGGGGCCTTTGTTATACTCGATCAGGGGACATTGTTATACTCGATCAGGGGATTTTGTTATACTCGATCAGGGGAATTTGTTATACTCGACCACGGGACATTGTTATAGTCGACCAGGGGACTTTGTTATACTTGATCACGGGCCTCGATCAGGGGCCTTTGTTATACTCGATCAGGGGCCATTGTAATGAGGGGCTCGATGAGGGGCTTTGTTATACTCGATCAGGACCTTGTTATACTCGATCAGGGGCCTTTATATACCTGCGATCAGGGCTTTGCTATACTCGATGAGGGGACTTTGTTATGCTCGATCAGGGGATATGTTATACTCGATCAGGGAACTTTGTTATACTCGATGAGGGGGCTTTGTTATACTCGACCAGGGGACTTTGTTATACTCGACCAGGCGACTTTGTTATACTCAATCGGGGGACTTTGTTATACTCGATCACTGGAATTTGTTATACTCGATCACTGGAATTTGTTATACTCGATTAGGGGTCTTTGTTATACTTGATCAGCGGCCTCGATCAATGGTCTTTGTTATACTCGATGAGGGGCCTTTGTAATACTCGATGAGTGGCTTTTGTTATACTCGATCAGGGACTATGTTATATTCGATCAGTGTTCTTTGTTATACTCGATCAGGGGCCTTTGTTATACTCGATCAGGGGGCTTTGCTATACTCGATCAGGGGGATTTGCTATACTCGATCAGGGGGCTTCGTTATACTCGAACAGGGGCTTTTGTTGTACTCGATCAGGGGCCTTTGTTATACTCGATTTAGGATCTTTGTTATTCTCGATTAGTGGACTTTGTTATACTCGATTTGGGATCTTTGTTATACTCGATAAGGGGACTTTGTTATACTCGATCAGGGGCCTTTATTGTACTCGGTCAGGGGCCTTTGTTATAGTCGATCAAGGGCCTTTGTTATACTCGATCAGGGTCCTTTGTTATACTCGTTAAGGGGCCTTTGTTATACTCGATGAGGGGGCTTTGCTATACCCGATGAGGGGGCTTTGTTATGCTCGATCAGTGGATATGTTATACTCGATCAGGGAACTTTGTTATACTCGATTTGGGATCTTTGTTATACTCGATCAGGGGACTTTGTTATACTCGATCGGGGGCCTTTGTTATAGTCGATCAGGGGCTTTTGTTATACTCGATCAGAGTCCTTTGTTATACTCGTTAAGGGGCCTTTGTTATACTCGATGAGGGGGCTTTGCTATACCCGATGAGGGGGCTTTGTTATGCTCGATCAGTGGATAAGTTATACTCGATTAGTGGACTTTGTTATACTCGATTTGGGATCTTTGTTATACTCGATCAGGGGACTTTGTTATACTCGATTAGGGGCCTTTGTTGTACTCGATCAGGGACCTTTGTTATGGTCGATGAGGGGCCTTTGTTATACTCGATCAGGGTCCTTTGTTATACTCGATCCGGGACGTTTGTTGTACTCGATCAGGGGCCTTTGTTGTACTCGATCAAGGGCCTTTGTTATACTCGATAAGAGGTCTTTGTTATACTCGATAAGGGGACATTGTTTTACTCGATCAGGGGCCTTTGTTGTACTCGATCATGGGCCTTTGTTATAGTCGATCAGGGGCCTTTGTTATACTCGATCAGGGTCCTTTGTTATACTCGATCAGGGGCCTTTGTTGTACTCGATGATGGGCCTTTGTTTTACTCGATAAAAGGTCTTTGTTATACTCGATCAGGGGACTTTGTTATACTCGATCACGGGGCTTTGTTATACTCGATCAGGGGAATTTGTTACACTCAATTAGTGGACTTTGTTATACTCGATCAGAGGACTTTGTTGTACTCGATCCTGGGAATTTGTTATACTCGATCAGGGGACTTTGTTATACTCGATGAGGGGGCTTTGAAATACTCGATGAGGGGGCTTTGTTATACTCGATGAAGGGGCTTTGTTATACTCGATCAGGGGACTTTGTTGTACACGATCAGGGGCCTTTGTTGTACTCGATGAGAGGCCTTTGTTATACTCGATAAAAGGTCTTTGTTATACTCGATCAGGGGACATTGTTATACTCGATTAGGGGCGTTTGTTATACTCGATCACTGGCGTTTGTTATACTCGATAAGGGGGCTTTGTTATACTCGACTAGGGGACTTTGTTATACTCGACCAGGGAACTTTGTTATATTCGATCAGTGTTCTTTGTTATACTCGATAAGGGGCCTTTTTTATACTCGATGAGGGGGCTTTGTTTTACTCGACCAGGGGTCTTTGTTATACTTGATCAGGGGCCTCGATCAATGGTCTTTGTTATACTCGATGAGGGGCCTTTGTAATACTCGATGAGTGGCTTTTGTTATACTCGATCAGGTGACTATGTTATATTCGATCAGTGTTCTTTGTTATACTCGATCAGGGGTCTTTGTTATACTCGATCAGGGGGCTTTGCTCTATTCGATGAGGGGCCTTTGTTATACTCGATGAGGGGGCTTTGTTATACTCGACCAGGGGACTTTGTTATACTCGACCAGGGGACTTTGGTATACTTGATCAGGGGACTTTGTTATACTCAATCAGGGGATTTTGTTATACTCGACCAGGGACTTTGTTATACTCGACCAGAGTACTTTGTTATACTCGACCAGGGGACTTTGTTATACTCGACCAGGTTTCTTTGTCATACCCGATCAGGGGACTTTGCTATACTCGATCAGGGGACATTGTTATACTCCATGAGAGGGGCTTTGTTATACTCGATCAGGGGCCTTTGTTATACTCGATAATGGCCTTTGTTATACTCGATAATGGCCTTTGTTATACTCGATCCCGGGGCTTTGTTATACTCGATCAGGGAAATTTTGTTATACTCGATTAGTGGACTTTGTTATACTCGATTTGGGATCTTTGGTATATTCGATCAGGGGACTTTGTTATACTCGATTAGGGGCCTTTGTTGTACTCGATCAGGGGCCTTTGTTATACTCGATCAGGGGCCTTTGTTATACTCCACCAGGGGCCTTTGTTATACTCGATCAGGGGCCATTGTAATACTCGATGAGGGGCTTTTGTTATACTCAATCAGGGTCTATGTTATACCTCCGATCAGGGCCTTTTGTACCTCGATCAGGTCCTTTGTTATACTCGATGAGGGCCTTTGTTATACTCGATGAGGGGCTTTGCTATACTGATGAGGCCTTTGTTATACTCGATCAGGGGATATGTTATACTCGATCAGGGAACTTTGTTATACTCGACGAGGACTTTGTTATACTCGACCAGGCGACTTTATTTATACTCGACCAGGAGACTTTGTTATACTCGATCAGGGGACTTTGTTATACTCGATCAGTGGACTTTGTTATACTCGATCAGCGGACTTTGTTATACTCGATCAGAAATTTGTTATGTACTCGATTGAGGTCTTTGTTATACTTGATGAGGGCCTCGATCAGGGCCTTTGTTATACTTGATAACAAGGTCTTTGTTATACTCGATAAGGGGGACTTTGTTATACTCGATCACGGGGCTGTTATATAGTCAGGGAATTTGTTATACTCGATCAGAGGACCTTGTTACTACTCGATCGAGGGGACTTTATTATATTCGATTAGGGGGCTTAGAAATATTCCGAAGGAAAAATACGCAAATAGAGAACTTTGAAATACTCGATGAGGGGGCTTTGTTATACTCGATGAGGGGCTTTGTTATACTCGATCAGGGACTTTGATATACTCGATCAACCTGATTCGGGGTCTTTGTTATAATTGATCAGGGCCTCGATCAGGGCCTTTGTTATACCGATGAGGGGCCTTTGTAATACCTCGATGAGGGCCTTTGTTATACTCGATCAGGGGCTTTGCTACTCGATCGGCATCGTTATACTCGATTAGGGCCTTTTGTTCTCGTTGAGCCTTTGTTGTACTCAATCAGGGCCTTTGATATACCGATAACAGGTCTTTTTATACTCGATCCGGAGACTTTGTTATACCTCGATCATGGGGCTTTGTTATACTCGATCAGGGAATTTGTTACAATCAATTAGTGGACTTTGTTATACTCGATCAGAGGACTTTGTTGTACCGATCCTGGGAATTTGTAATACCGATCAGGGACTTTGTTATACCTCGATGAGGGGCTTTGAAATACTCCGATCAGGGGCTTTGTTATACTCGATGAAGGGGCTTTGTTATACTCGATCAGGGGACTTTGTTGTACCTGACCAGGGCCTTTGTTGTACCTCGATGAGGGGCCTTGTTATACCTCGATCAGGGACATTGTTATACTCGATCAGGGGATTTTGTTATACTCGATCAGGGAATTTGTTTACTCAACCACGGGACATTGTTATAGTCGACCAGGGATTGTTATACTTGGATCACGGGCCTCGATCAGGGCCTTTGTTATACTCGATCAGGGGCCATTGTAATACTCGATGAGGGGCTTTTGTTATACTCGATCAGGGGACTATGTTATACTCGATTAGGCCTTGTTATACTCGATCAGGACCCTTGTTATACTCGATCAGGGCCTTTGCTAATACTCGATCAGGGGCTTTGCTATACTCGATGAGGGGCTTTGTTATGCTCGATCAGGGATATGTTATACTCGATCAGGAACTTTGTTATACTCGATGAGGGGGCTTTGTTATACCCGACCAGGGACTTTGTTATACTCGACCAGGCGACTTGTTATACTCAATCGGGGGACTTTGTTATACTCGATCACTGGAATTTGTTATACTCGATTAGGGTCTTTGTTATACTTGATCAGCGGCCCCGATCAATGGTCTTGTTATACTCGATGAGGCCTTTGTAATACTCGATGAGTGGCTTTTGTTATACCGATCAGGGACTATGTTATCAGGGCTTCGTTATACTCGATTAGGGGCCTGTTGTACTCGTTGAGGCCTGGTACCTCAATGAGGGGCCTTTGATATACTCGATAACAGGTCTTTTTTATACTCGATCCGGGGACTTTGTTATACTCGATCATGGGGCTTTGTTATACTCGATCAGGGGAATTTGTTACAATCAATTAGTGGACTTTGTTATACTCGATCAGAGGGCTTTGTTGTACTCGATCCTGGGAATTTGTTATACTCGATCAGGGGACTTTGTTATACTCGATGAGGGGGCTTTGAAATACTCGATCAGGGGGCTTTCTTATACTCGATGAAGGGGCTTTGTTATACTCGATCAGGGGACTTTGTTGTGCTCGATGAGGGGCCTTTGTTATACTCGATCAGGGGACATTGTTATACTCGATCAGGGGATTTTGTTATACTCGATCAGGGGAATTTGTTATACTCGACCACGGGACATTGTTATACTCGACCAGGGGACTTTGTTATACTTGATCACGGGCCTCGATCAGGGGCCTTTGTTATACTCGATAAGGGCCTTTGTTATACTCGATCAGGGCCTTTGTTATATTCGATCAGGGGGCTTTGCTATACTCGATCAGGGGTCTTCGTTATACTCGATCAGGGGCCTTTGTTGTACGCGATCAGGGGCCTTTGTTGTACTCGAGCAGGGGCCTTTGTTTTACTGGATCAGGAGACTTTGTTATACTCGATCAGGGGAATTTGTTATCCTCGATCAGGGGACTTTGTTTTACAGGATCAGGAGACTTTGTTATACTCGATCAGGGGAATTTGTTATCCTCGATCAGGGGACTTTGTTATACTCGATGAAGGAGCTTTGTTATACTAGACCAGGTGACTTTGTTATACTCGATCAGGGGAATTTGTTATCCTCGATCAGGGGACTTTGTTATACTCGATGAAGGAGCTTTGTTATACTTGACCAGGGGACTGTGTTATACTCGACCAGGGGACTTTGTTTTACTTGATGAGGGGCCTCCATCAGGGGCCTTTGTTATACTCGATCAGGGGCCTTTGTAATACTCGATGAGGGGCTTTTGTTATTCTCGATTAGGGGACTATGTTATACTCGATCAGGGGCCTTTGTTATACTCGATCAAGGGCCTTTGTTATACTCGATCAGGGGCCTTTGTTATACTCGATCAGGGGGCTCTGCTATACTCGGTCAGGGGGCTTTGTTATGCTCGATTAGGGGATATGTTATACTCGATCAGGGAACTTTGTTATACTCGATGCGGGGGCTTTGTTATACTCGATCAGTGGACTTTGTTATACTCCATCAGCGGACCTTGTTATACTCGATCAAGGGAATTTGTTATACTCGATTAGGGGTCTTTGTTATACTTGATCAGTGACCTCGATCAGGGGCATTTGTTATACTCGATCAGGGCCTTTGTAATACTCGATGAGGGGCTTTTGTTATATTCGATCAGGGGACGATGTTACACTGGATCAGGGTCCTTTGTTATACTCGATCAGGGGCCTTTGTTATACTCGATCAGGGGCCTTTGTTGTACTCGATCAGGGGCCTTTGTTGTACTCGATCAGGGAGCTTTGTTATACTCGATCAGATGCCTTTGTAATACTCGATAAGGGGTCTTTGTTATACTCGATTAGGGACCGTTGTTATACTTGATCAGAGGCCTTTGTTATACTTGATTAGGGGCCTTTGTTATACTCGATCAGGGGCCTTTGTTATACTCGATCAGGGGTCTTTGTTGCCACTCCGAGCTGGGGCGCTGTTGTACCGTTAGAATTTATTTATACTCGATCAGAGATACTTGTTGCTGCAGTCAAGGGAGACGCTTTATTTATACTCGATCAAGAACGCTCTTGTATTCTGACCAGGGCATGCAACAGATCTGACCAGGGCCTTTGTTTAACACTCAATCAGGGCCTTTGTTACTAAATCAGGGGACATATACTCGATCAGGGCCTTTGTTGCTGCCTGGAATTGAGGGCCTTTGCTTATGCCTCGATAAGGGCCTTTGCTCTCGGTCAAGGGCCTTTGTTATACTCGATGAGAGGCCTTTGTTATACTCGATTAGGGGTCATTTTTATACTCGATGAGGGGCCTTTGTTATACTCGATCAGGGGGCTTTGTTAAACTCGAGCAGGGGCCTTTGTTATTCTCAATTAGGGGCCTTTGTTGTACTCGATCAGGGGCCTATACTCGATAAGGGGACTTTGTCATACTCGATCAGGGGACTTTGTTATACTCTTCCAGGGGCTTTGTTATACTCGATAATGGCCTTTGTTATACTCGATAATGGCCTTTGTTATACTCGATCCCGGGGCTTTGTTATACTCGATCAGGGGAATTTGTTATACTCGATTAGTGGAATTTGTTATACTCGATTTGGGATCTTTGTTATACTCTATCAGGGGACTTTGTTATACTCGATCAGGGGCCTTTGTTGTACTCGGTCAGGGGCGTTTGTTATAGTCGATCAGGGGCCTTTTGTTATACTCGTTCAGGGTCCTTTGTTATACTCGTTCAGGGGCCTATGTGATACTCGATCAGGGGGCTTTGCTATACTCGATGAGGGGGCTATGTTATGCTCGATCAGTGGATATGTTATACTCGATCAGGGAACTTTGTTATACTCGATTAGTAAACTTTGTTTTTACTTTCAATTTGGATCTTTATTTACTTATACTCGATCAGGAGACTTTGTTATACTCGATCAGGGGCACTGTTGTACTGATCAAGTTATTTACTGCCTCTTCGTCGATCAGAGCGCTGTTATACTCGATCAGGGTCCTTTGTTATACTCGATCAGGGGCCTTTGTTGTACTCGATCAGGGGCCTTTGTTGTACTCGATCAGGGCCCTTTGTTATACTCGATAAGAGGTCTTTGTTATACTCGATTAGGTGACTTTGTTATACTCGATCACGGGGATTTGTTATACTCGATCAGGGGAATTTGTTACATTCAATTAGTGGACTTTGTTATACTCGATCAGAGGACTTTGTTGTACTCGATCCAGGGAATTCGTTATACTCGATCAGGGAACTTTGTTATACTCGATGAGGGGGCTTTGAAATACTCGATCAGGGGGCTTTGTTATACTCGATGAAGGGGCTTTGTTGTACTCGATGAGGGGACTTTGTTGTACTCGACCAGGGGCCTTTGTTGCACTCGATCAGGGGCCTTTGTTATACTCGATCAGGGGACATTATTAAACTCGATCAGGGGACTTTGTTGTACTTGATGAAGGGACTTTGTTATACTCGTTCAGGGGCCTTTGTTGTACTCGATCAGGGGCCTTTGTAATTCTCGATCAGGGGCCTTTGTAATACTCGAAAAGGGGCCTTTGTTATACTCGATCAGGGGAATATGTTATACTCGATCAGGGAAATTTGTTACACTCGATTAGGGGTCTTTGTTATACTTGATCAGGGACCTCGATCAGGGGCCTTTGTTATACTCGATCAGGGCGTTTGTAATACTCGATGAGGGGCTTTTGTTATACTCGATCAGGGGACTATGTTATACTGGATCAGGGTCCTTTGTTATAATCGATCAGGGGAATTTGTTATACTCGATTAGTTGACTTTGTTATACTCGATGAGTAGACCTTGTTATACTCGATCAGGGGACTTTATTGTAGTCGATGAGGGGGCTTAGAAATATTCGAAGAGGGGGTTTGAAATACTCGATCAGGGGGCTTTGTTATACTCGATCAGGGGCCTTTGTTTTACTCGATCAGGAGACTTTGTTATACTCGATCTAGGGACTTTGTTATACTCGATCTGGGGACTTTGTTATACTCGATCAGGGGAATTTATTATCCTCGATCAGGGGACTTTGTTATACTCGATGAAGGAGCTTTGTTATACTTGACCAGGGGACTTTGTTATACTCGACCAGGGGACTTTGTTATACTCGATCAGGGGCCTTTGTTATACTCGATCATGGGCCTTTGTTATACTCGATCAGGGGGCTCTGCTATACTCGATGAGGGGGTTTTGTTATGCTCGATCAGGGGATATGTTATACTCGATCAGGGAACTTTGTTATACTCAATCACGGGACTTTGTTATACTCCATCAGCGGACTTTGTTATACTCGATCAAGGGAATTTGTTATACTCGATTAGGGGTCTTTGTTATACTTGATTAGTGGCCTCGATCAGGGGCCTTTGTTATACTCGATCAGGGCCTTTGTATTACTCGATGAGGGACTATTGTTATATTCGATCAGGGGACGATGTTATACTCGATCAGGGTCCTTTGTTATACTCGATAAGAGGTCTTTGTTATACTCGATCAGGTGACTTTGTTGTACTCGATCCGAGGAATTCGTTATACTCGATCAGTGGACTTTGTTATACTCGATGAGGGGGCTTTGAAATACTCGATCAGGGGGCTTTGTTATACTCGATGAAGGGGCTTTGTTATACTCGATGAGGGGACTTTGTTGTACTCGACCAGGGGCCCTTGTTGTACTCGATAAGGGGCCTTTGTTATACTCGATCAGGGGACATTATTATACTCGATCAGGGGACTTTGTGCTGTGATGAGAGGACTTTGTTACTTTTTC
Organism: Homarus americanus; assembly: GCF_018991925.1. NCBI lineage: Eukaryota > Metazoa > Arthropoda > Malacostraca > Decapoda > Nephropidae > Homarus > Homarus americanus. The sequence goes on from NW_024752182.1 coordinate 39,547, forward strand.
GATCCGGGGGCTGTTTATACTCGATCAAGGCACTTTTGACCTTACACGATCAGGGGACTTTGTTATACTCGATGGGGAGACTTTTGCATTGCTCTCGATCAGGGGCCTTTGTTATATGCTGAATAAGTAACTGGCCCATAGATCAGGGCGCTTTTGCCAATATAGAAAAAGGGCCTTTGTTATATCGATCAGGGTTATGTTATACTCGATCAGGGGACTATGTTACACTCGATTAGGGGCGTTTGTTATACTCGATGAGGGGCCTTTGTTATACTCGATGAGGGGGCTTTGTTATACTCGACCAGGGGACTTTGTTGTACTCGACCAGGGAACTTTGTTATACTCAATCAGGGGACTTTGTTATACTCGATTAGGGGTCTTTTTTATACTCGATCAGGGGCCTTTGTTATATTCGATCAGGGGGCTTTGTTAAACTCGAGCAGGTGCCTTTGTTATTCTCGATTAGGGGCTTTGTTGTACTCGATCAGGGGCCTTTGTTATACTCGATAAGGGGACTTTGTTATACTCGATCAGGGGACTGTGTTATACTCAACCAGGGCTTTGTTATACTCGATAATGGCCTTTGTTATACTCGATAATGGCCTTTGTTATACTCGATCCCGGGGCTTTGTTATACTCGATCAGGGTATACTCGATTAGTGGACTTTGTTGCTTTTCGATTTGGGATCTTTGTTCTTTCGATCAGGGGACTGTTATAGTCGGTGAGGCCTTTGTTATACTCGATCAGGTCGCTGTTGTACTCGTTCAGGGGCCTCGATCAGGTCCTTTGTTGTACTCGTTCAGGGGCCTTTGTTATACTCGATCAGGGGACTTTGCTATACTCGATGATGGGGCTTTGTTATTCTCGATCAGTGGATATGTTATACTCGATCAGGGAACTTTGTTATACTCGATTAGTGGACTTTGTTATACTCGATTTGGGATGTTTGTTATAATCGATCAGGGGACTTTGTTATACTCGATCAGGGTCCTTTGTTGTACTCGATCAGGGGCCTTTGTTATAGTCGATCAGGGGCCTTTGTTATACTCGATCAGGGTCCTTTGTTATACTCGATCAGGGGCCTTTGTTGTACTCGATCAGGGGCTTTTGTTGTACTCGATGAGGGGCCTTTGTTATACTCGATAAAAGGTCTTTGTTATACTCGATCAGGCGACTTTGTTATACTCGATCACGGGGCTTTGTTATACTCGATCACGGGAATTTGTTACACTCAATTAGTGTACTTTGTTATACTCGATCAGAGGACTTTGTTATACTCGATCCTGGGAATTTGTTATACTCGATAAGGGGACTTTGTTATACTCGATGAGGGGGCTTTGAAATACTCGATCAGGGGGCTTTGTTATACTCGATGAAGGGGCTTTGTTATACTCGATCAGGGGACTTTGTTGTACTCGACCAGGGGCCTTTGTTGTACTCGATCAGGGGCCTTTGTTATACTCGACCAGGGAACATTGTTATACTCGATCAGGGGACTTTGTTATACTTGATGAAGGGACTTTGTTATACTCGATCCAGGGAATTTGTTATAATCGATCAGGGGATTTTGTTATACACGATCAGGGGACTTTGTTTTACTCGATCAGGGGACTTTGTTATACTCGATCAGCGGCCTTTTTGTACTCGATCAGGGGCCTTTGTAATACTCGATTAGGGGCCTTTGTAATACTCGATAAGGGGCCTTTGTTATACTCGATCAGGGGACTATGTTATACTCGATTAGGGGCGTTTGTTATTCTCGATCAGGGGCCTTTGTTATACTCGATGAGGGGGCTTTGTTATACTCGACCAGGGGACTTTGTTATACTCGACCAGGGAACTTTGTTATATTCGATCAGGGGAATTTGTTATACTCGATTAGGGGTCTCTGTTATACTTGATCAGGGGCCTCGATCAATTGTCTTTGTTAAACTCGATGAGGGGCCTATATAATACTCGATGAGTGGCTTTTGTTATACTCGATCAGTGGACTATGTTATATTCGATCAGGGTTCTTTGTTATACTCGATCAGGGGCCTTTGTTATACTCGATCAGGGGGCTTTGCTATACTCGATCAGGGGGCTTTGCTATACTCGAACAGGGGCCTTTGTTGAACTCGATGAGGGGCCTTTGTTGTACTCTATCAGGGGCCTTTGTTATACTCGATCAGTGGACTTTGTTATACTCAATCACGGGGCTTTGTTATACTCGATCAGGGGAATTTATTATACTCGATTAGTGGACTTTGTTATACTCGATTAGGGGACTTTGTTATACTCGATCAGGGGACTTTGTTATACTCGACCATTAGGGATCCTTTGTTATGCTCGATCAGGGGATATGTTATACTCGATCAGGCAACTTTGTTATACTCGATGAGGGGCTTTGTTATACTCGACCAGGGGACTTTGTTATACTCGACCAGGGGACTTTGTTATACTCGATCAGGGAATTTGTTATACTCGACCAGGGGACTTGGTTATACTCGACCAGGGGACTTTGTTATACTTGATTAGGGGCCTCGATTAGGGGCCTTTGTTAAACTCGATCAGGGGCCTTTGTTATACTCGAGCAGGGGGCTTTGTTATTCTCGAGCAGGGGCCTTCGTTATACTCGATTAGGGGCCTTTTTCGTACTCGATCTGGGGCCTTTGTTATACTCGAAATGGGGACTTTGTTATACTCGATCAGGGGACTTTGTTATACTCTACCAGGGGCTTTGTTATACTCGATAATGGCCTTTCTTATACTCGATAATGGCCTTTGTTATACTCGATCCCGGGCTTTGTTATACTCGATCAGGGGAACTTGTTATACTCGATTAGTGGACTTTGTTATACTCGATTTGGGATCTTTGTTATACTCGATCAGGGGCCTTTGTTGTACTCGGTCAGGGGCCTTTTTTTATAGTCGATCAGGGGCCTTTGTTATACTCGATCAGGGTCCTGTGTTATACTCGTTCAGGGGCCTTTGTTATACTCGATGAGGGGGCTTTGCTATACCCGATGAGGGGGCTTTGTTATGCTCGATCAGTGGATATGTTATACTCGATCAGGGAACTTTGTTATACTCGATTAGTGGACTTTGTTATAATCGATTTGGGATATTTGTTACACTCGATCAGGGGACTTTGTTATACTCGATGCGGGGCCTTTGTTGTACTCGATCAGGGGCCTTTGTTATAGTCGATCATGGGCCTTTGTTATACTCGATCAGGGTCCTTTGTTATACTCGATCAGGGCCTTTGTTGTACTCGATCAGGGGCCTTTGTTGTACCGATCAGGGCCTTTGTTATACTCGATAAAAAGGTCTTTGTTATACTCGATCAGGGGCCTTTTGTTATAGTCGATCAGGGCCTTTGTTATACCTGATCAGGTTCTTTTGTTATACTCGATCAGGGGCCTTTGTTGTACTCGATGAGGGCCTTTGTTATACTCGAAAAAGGTCTTTTATTCCTCGATCAGGGGACTTTGTTATTCTCGATCAGCCTTTGTTGTACTCGATCAGGGCCCTTGTTATACTCGATCAGGGCCTTTGCAATACTCGATAAAGGGCCTTTGTTTTACTCGATCAGGGTCCTTTGTTATACTCGATCAGGGGCCTTTGTTATACTCGATCAGGGGGCTTTGTTATACTCGAGCAGGGACCTTTGTTATATTCGATTAGGGAAATTTGTTATACTCGATCAGAGGTCTTTGTTATACTTGATCAGGGGTCTTTGTTATACTCGATCAGGGGCCTTTGTTGTACTCGATGAGGGGCCTTTGTTGTACTCGATTAGGGGCCTTTGTTATACTCGATCAGAGGCCTTTGAAATACTCGATTAGGGGTCTTTGTTATACTCGATGAGGGGCCTTTGTTATACTCGATCAGGGGGCTTTTTTATACTCGATCAGGGGACTTTGCTATACTCTACCAGGGGGCTTTGTTATACTCGATAATGGCCTTTGTTATACTCGATAATGGCCTTTGTTATACTCGATCCCGGGGCTTTGTTATACTACATCAGGGGAATTTGTTATACTCGATTAGTGGACTTTGTTATACTCGATTTGGGATCTTTGTTATACTCGATCAGGGGACTTTGTTATAGTCGATTAGGGGCCTTTGTTGTACTCGATTAGGGGCCCTTGTTATACTCGATCAGGGGCCTTTGTTATGCTCCATGAGAGTCCTTTGTTATACTCGGTCAGGGGCCTTTGTTATACTCGAACAGGGTGCTTTGCTATACTCGATAAGGGGGCTTTGTTATGCTCGATCAGTGGATATGTTATACTCGATCAGGGAACTTTGTTATACTCGATCAGGGGGCTATGCTATACTCGATGAGGGGGTTTTGTTATGCTCGATCAGGGGATATGTTATACTCGACCAGGGAACTTTGTGATACTCGATCAGGGGAATTTGTTATACCCTTTAGGGGTCTTTGTTATACTTGATGAGGGGCCTCGATCTGGGGCCTTTGTAATACTCGATCATGGGGCTTTGCTATACTCGATCAGGGGGCTTCGTTATACTTTATCAGGGTCCTTTGTTGTACTCGATCAGGGGCCATTGTTGTACTCGATCAGGGGCCTTTGTTATACTCGATAAGATGTCTTTGTTATACTCGATCAGGGGACTTTGTTATACTCGATCACGGGGCTTTGTTATACTCGATCAGGGGAATTTGTTATACTCAATTAGTGGACTTTGGTATACTCGATCAGAGGACTTTGTTGTACTCGATCCTGGGAATTTGTTATACTCGATCAGGGGCTTTGTTATACTCGATGAGGGGACTTTGTTGTACTCGACCAGGGGCTTTTGTTGTACTCGATCAGGGGCCTTTGTTATTCTCGATCAGGGGACATTGTTATACTCGATCAGGGGACTTTGTTATACTTGATGAAGGGACTTTGTTATACTCGATCCGGGTAATTTGTTATACTCGATCAGGGGACTTTGTTATACACGATCAGGGGTCTTTGTTATACTCGATCAGGGGTCTTTGTTGTACTCGATCAGGGGCGTTTGTTGTACTCGATCAGGGTCCTTTGTAATACTCCATAAGGGGCCTTTGTTATACTCGATCAGGGGACTATGTTATACTCGATTAGGGGCGTTTGTTATACTTCGTTCAGGGGCCTTTGTTATACTCGATGAGGGGGCTTTGTTATATTCGATCAGGGGACTTTGTTATACTCGATCAGGGGGCTTTGTTATACTCGATCAGGGGACTTTGTTGTACTTGATCAGGGGCCTTTGTTGTACTCGATCAGGGGCCTTTGTTGTACTCGATCAGGGGCCTTTGTTATACTCGATCAGGGTCCTTTGTAATACTCGATAAGGGGCCTTTGTTATACTCGATTCGGGGCCTTTGTTATACTTGATCAGAGGCCTTTGTTATACTGGATTAGGAGCCTTTGTTAAACTCGATCAGGGGAATTTGCTATACTCGATTCGGGGTCTTTGTTATACTTGATCAGGGGCCTCGATCAGGGGCCTTTGTTTTACTCGATGAGGGGCCTTTGCAATACTCGATGAGAGGCCTTTGTTAGGCAATACTCAGCCCCTCATGCGGCTCCATCTGATAAAGGAAAGTATAACCGTCTACAGTTTCACAAATAACCTTATTTCTGTGATTATTATTTTCAGCCTAACTTAGACTGCAAAGCCATTCTTTCCCAACCATTTCATTACCTTACTATTATTTTTTTTTTCATTTTCATTTTTTATCTTATTTTCTTTCTTATTCTTCTTCTTCTTCTCCTCCTCTTCATAATTATCTTCTACCTCCTCCTCTTCATAATTATCTTCTACCTCCTCCTCTTCATTATTATCTTCTATTTCCTCCTCTCCATCATTATCTATCTCCTTCCCTTCATTATTCTCCTTCCCTTCATAATTATCTATCTCCATCTCTTCGTCGTTGTCTTCAATTTCTATTTCTTCTCTCATCTGACGATAAGCAGATGAGAAATTTAGTTCAGTAGCAGGAAAAACACCACCACAAACACTATTCCTCCTCCTAGTTTTCTGTTTAGATTTCTCAGTAGCCCTTTCTTTCTCGACATTCTCTTGCATTTTTCTTGTTGGTTGTTTGTTTCCTACCATATTATTCAAGTCTGTTTGTGGGTGATAGGGAGGGAAGAGAGCATTAGCTCTGAGGATGCAAGACTCAGGCCTAATTGTTAAACACGCCTAATATATACGCTGGTAACTTATGATGACTCAATTCCTGCTTGCCTCAAATACTAATAAAGTGATGAGTCATATCCTGCATCAAATATATACTCAACTTTAATGAAAAATTGTTGGTGAGAGAATCTCAACTTACAAAAAACTTTAGTTAGACTTTTTCATTAATGCTGGGGTAAAGAGAAAAGTGGAGACAGCAGCTGTACAGTGGGTAAGAGAAAGAAGAAGAAATTACTCCTCTACTCAAACCTGGGTGATAGAAATTCATTCCCTCTGAAAAAGTCTAACCCTGAGATTTGTAAAGTTTATTTTTCTTACAACAAAAGCAGAGTAAATATTTTGATGCAGAATATGACTCATCACTGAGAGAGGCAGTGTGTGACTCCCGTTTAAAATAATAATTATGTCAGGGTTTACCAAGGTTACTAAAATGTTGTTTTTTTAAAGTTTTATCTATAATTTTAGGATTCTTTTTAAGAATTCTATAATATTTTACATCTGCTGGAAAACAAAAACAAAATAAATTGTGTGTATTTACCAGTTTCCTTTAACTTATATATGATTGTTGTTCTTGTGTTGGTGGCGGTTGTTGTTGTTGGTGGTGGTGTGGTGGTGGTTGTGGATACATCATATTATTATTATAATACAGATAGGGATGACATTGAAAATTGGATGAAGATGAACTATGAGAAGGGAGAGGGTAAGGTATAGGAGGAAGGTAAGGTGGTGGGGGAGGAGGATACTGATACAATGATTGGGCTGTAGTCATAAATGGTTGCGGTTGCGAGGTTTGTGGTGGTTGAGGTTGGTTGTGATTTTGTAAAGTGTACCAGCGATAATACGATAAATAATTATTATTGTCATCTAGTGTTTTTCTTTGTATATTGAATAAATTACGAAATCCATCATCAAGAATATCTTGTAGTTTATTATTTTTATCAGTACTTTCCTGACACTTTTTTCGTCTGATTCATCATTATAATTTTTAATATAGTCTTGTATAATTTTTTTAATTTGGGTATCTTTTATATCCTCAATCCATAGTTGGACGTAAAGGAAATCGCGGCAGATTTTTAATTAAATCTGCTAACTGTTTTATAACAAGACTCAAATTATCTACATTTACAGTGTTTAAATCATCAACATCAATTTGGGGTAATTTTATGGGAGGTTCCATAATTTTAGTATAAAACTCTTCTAAATTTATCGGATTTATTGTTTGTTCCTCTCCTATTTTTTGAAAATGAAAAACTTGAACCATTTTTATAAATATATTTTTTTTAAACCAATAAAAACTAAACCCTCATTGCTCTACGGTTATGTTATTCTTGTCTTCCTTCTTATCTATTCCTCATCATCCTGCTGGTGAAGAAAAAACTGCCGACGCCGAGATTTAATGAGACGCTCCTCTTGCATTTTTTCTTGTCAAAGTCCCAATATTCTGCTCAGTAGTTGTTGAAAGTGCTATATATATACACCATCTGTGAGTGACGGGAATACTGGCTGACGGTTCTCACCTAATAAATTTTAGTTGCCAATATTGGTGGTGTGTTAGCCCAACTCCATTTAATATCAAATTTCACTACTAATGCTTTCAAACTTTCAATATCTCTCTCATGGAACTTAAATATTCCATCTGCCCAAATAAACAACACTGTTTTTTCATCATTTTCAAATATCCAGGAAATGAAATAGTCTATAAGGAACACTGACATTATCACCAAAAAGTGAAGAATTGTGCCATTATAGGCTTTCTGTTGATGCTGATACACTCACTCCTCCTCTACCAAGTGAATAAAACGTTCGAATGTTGTTGTCACTTCAAAAGATTGATGAAATTTACTGTCTTGTTAAGTTTTATCGGCCATATCTAAAAATAATTTTATTAATAATATTATTTAGCGAATAAGAATAACATTACCCAGGGTTTAAATAATATAAAAAGGTAACGTACCACATTCATCCATTATATATGTATATACATCCTTCATAACAAATATTTTGGATTTTTAAGCTAAACATCCATAACATTGTACAAACATCCATAACATTGTACAAACTTTATTAAAGTTGTCGTCAATGTTGCGTGTTTGTGTTAAATGTCAATTTGTCTGCCGAATAAACCTTAGTGGGTAGTTTTCACTATATAGAATAAAATATATATATATATATATATATATATATATATATATATATATATATATATATATATATATATATATATATATATATATATATATATATATATATATATATGTACATATATATATATATATAATGTAGATCCACAATGAAAATGTGGAAAAGATAAATCTTGAAATTTTCACACAGGGAAAAGGGAAACAGTCCCAAGGTTAAAAATGCTTTTAAAGCATTGGAGTTACATATAGGATGGATGATTAGTGGGTCCCATATTTTTTACCTGACTTTGCTTGACTAGTCATGTTGCCCTTTCTCTTAAGCTCCTTTGCCTGTGTGGTGGTGTTGGTGTGCGGATTAGTGGATGTCATGTTTATGACCTGACCTCATGTTTAGTAAGGTTGAATCGGCTGGATTGTCCAATTAACCTGGCCGTTCAAATATATTTATTATTTGGGTTTAAGTAACGAAACCCAACTGTAGTTCCTTGTTTTATTATAAAAGGATTGTATCTATAATTCCTTAGTATAGATCGACCGTAAGTTCCACTATATATGAGTGAATGAGAAAGGGACGGCATTTATGTAATATAAAAGTTAGATCACGTCCTTACGATATAAGTTGCTGTGAGTGACTAAGGAGTAAGGGCCTTGCAGTGCGGGCTTACATATATGCTGAGTATGGGCTTCTTCCCTCTTGGGAGAGTTGCCCTCTCACGTGTACAACTCATGTCTTACTCATAGACAGTGGAAAGTTACAGGGGGTGAATCTGAATATAATATCAGATGTATTGATCCATTTATATAATATGTTCTGTTGATGAGACAGGGGCCCATTACATCGCTCGGTCACCTACCAGCCGAGCTCTGTGAGGCCTAAATAACTCACAGAGTACAGTACATCCTAGACAACCCTAACCATGTTATGAACAGATATGTAGACACTAAGCTGGGGATTCTACTACTGTAGGGGTATTAGCTACTGCAGGGGACCTATACTTTAGTTTCGTACGGGTTAGTATGTTATGAACAATGTTGAATTTGGATGACACTGTCTTGTAATAACAGAACAGGAACATAATTGCCAGAATTACCAAAATAGAGGGAATTGTAAGGCTTGGAATTACAAATTCCCGTGATAGGTAAAATGGCAAGTTATTTTTCAAATCAGCAAAATGTGTCTCATTCAAGAAAGCTAAAACTTTTAATTTCTCTGAAACTATTTGAATATCCTTAATAGTGAAATTCATTATAGGCAGTTGAATTAAAGCAGACTTGAGTTTAAGATTTAAAGCAAAATGCTGATGAGTAGGCAAGGTCCGTAATGTACCAAGAGTTATTTCACAGTAATCAGGAGCCTTGTAGTGCCCTTTCACAACTAGCTGCTTAACACCATCGGCATTTTAATATAACAGTGGTGAGATTTGGAAAGAACAAATACTGAACATTGTGCAGATGAGCGTGAAACACAGTTTTAACACTAACTGGCTTATAGCTGCATTGCGCTAGCGCTGTGCGTACATTTGGTTGTATGACTGCCAATTCACATATTCCCTCTGCAGCAGGAATAAATGCAAACATGTAGGCTGGACATACGTGTAGGTGTAGATAAGACGACTTACACCGTGACAGTACCTCAGAATCCTCTATTGATAACAAAGAATAATCTTCATCTACTAAGAAAAGTTCTTTAGGCCAATCCAGGGTATACAGTGTGTCGTTTACAAACCAGGGGAAGGGTTCTAAATGCCATGCATTAAACTCATGTTGCCCTCGCATAGGAATGTGGATCAGAATTGCATTGTGCGTGAGGGTTGACTCCAACAGTGGGTAATAATATTGAACCTCATTGTCATTAAAAATAGGAGTTAAATGATACTGCAACTTAGCTATTTTTAAAGCTTCAAGAAGCGTCTGCACAGGCACAAGCTTCGCGTTCACACGTCCTATCCCGGCATCTACAATGCTGTCTATTAGTTAATTTTTAGAGGTTACACTTTTATGAACCGAAATTTCTGCAACATGCAAATACTCTGTGAAATATAGAAGCCATTCTAACGTCTGGATTGCTGTCTGTAACCTAGTAACAATCCTCGAAACTTGGTTAGACTCCGCTATTATTGCATTAACCTTTGATTCTAGAGCAGTAATCGCATGAAAGGTTTGAGAAATAACACGATTCTGTTGAGATACAGCCTGAACGACAACGTTCATTCGGTCCCCCAATTTAGCTACATCATCGGCCGTTGCCGTGCCAAACAAGGCGCTTTGGATGAGACCCACAAAAATAAAGTGACCCCTTTTTCGTCGTGCCTGAGAATGCACTTCTTTAGCAAGATCCGCTTGAGACGCCGGTAGATTTTTCCAAACATCGACGAGAAGCTTGCGAAGGTTCTGGAGACGAAAGTGTAGAAGGTCTATAGTTTGTGAAACTATTGTCGAATTCTTAGAAGCTGTGCTGAGACCATGAAGGATGCCCAATGCTGATTGTAGTTGGCCGTCGACGTTTTCCATCTGACGCTGAAGTTGGAGTAGTGGATGGAGTTCATACTTGATGTTCACCACGTCCACAACTATGAGAACGCGTCCGAGAGGTGCCACTAGTGCACCCGGTTTGAGGACTGATGTGGACATGTGTGTCAACATAACGGTGCAACAACAGAGTAGAAGCAACACACTGATGATCCAAGCCATTCTTTAAGGAATTACAAACGATTTAACGTCTACTTGCAGAACGAAGTTTCATACAATAATCATTTGGGACACTCTGCTTCTGGACAATCTGTAAGGAGGTATCAATCACATCATCATCAACTGGAGGTAATACATTTATCTGGGTCTTCTTCAGACGATCCGCTTGCACGACATCTGCAATCTGTGCATTAGGCTTCCAAATTTTGAATTTGTTGCCTGATTCTTTTGAGATTATGCGGAATGGACCAGTGTGTGAGAGGGGTGGGGGTGTGTGAGATGGATGGAGATGGATGGGGGTGTTTGAGATGGATGGGGTGTAAGAGAGGCATGGGGGTGTGAAAGACGGATGGGGTGTTTCAGAGAGATGGGATGTTTGAGATGGATGGGAGGTGTGAGATGGATGGGGGGTGTGGGGAGATGGATGGGGGGTGTGGAGATGGATGGGAGGGTGAGAGGGATGGGCGTGTGTGATATGGATGGGGGGAGGCATGGGGTGTGTCAGAGAGATGGGGGTGTGTGAGATTGATAAGGGCTGTTTGAGATGGATGGGGGTGTGAGATGGACAAATTTGTGAGAGGATGGGGGTGTGTAGGGATGGGGGTCTGTGAGATGGGTGGGGTGTTTGAGAGGATGGGGTGTGTGAGAGATGGATGGGTGTGGAGATGGATGGGGTGTGTGTGAGAGGGATGGGGGTGTGAGAGGGATGTGGGTGTGTGGGAGGGATGGGGGTGTGTGATATGGATGGGGGTGTGTGAGAGGCATGGGGGTGTGTCAGAGAGATGGGGGTGTGTGAGATTGATAAGGCTGTTTAAGATGGATGGGGGAGTGTGAGATGGATGGGGGTCTGTGAGAGGGATGGGGGTGTGTGAGAGGGATGGGGGTCTGTGACCTCACTAGGGGAAAGGTCACGGCAGGGTTAGCTCCGGAGGGATAATTATCAGATATGGCCAGTGCTATGTGCGGTCTTGGGTATGAGAGTTTGTTGACCAAACTGGAGTGGTCCATGGAAAAATTGGCCCAGGCCAATGAAGAAATTGAGAGGGCCACATTGGAGAACCTGAAATTAAAAGAAGAGCTGGCGAAGTTAAAAGGGGAGGCTGGACGAGTAAAGCCAGTGTCTGACGAAAACTCAAGCGAGTCGAAAGTTGTGAGTAATGGGAGGACCAAGCTGGTGGTGAAGAAGTACACCAAGGATACGTCAACAACGACAACAACAGCTAAGTGTACCAACTCGTTCAGTCCCTTGATAGACGAATTGGACGTTAGTACAGTCAGGGACAGGGATGACAAGGAAGGTATAAAAACTTTAATTGTTGGTGACTCACACGTAAGGTACATGGACAGGGCCTTTTGTGGTAAAAACAAAAATAGGATGAGGGTGTGTTTGCCAGGAGCTGGGGTGGGGGATATAATTGACAGGATGGACAATATCTTGTCTGGTAATGGGAACAAACCCATTATCTGCCTCAGTGCAGGAGGCAATGACATTGGTCGGTGTAGGAGTGAGGAGCTTCTTGATAAGTTCAAGGCAGCTATAGATCGTATTAGGACTAAGGGAGGGATCCCTATCATATGCGGTGTCCTGCCTAGAAGGAGAGTTGGCAGTGAATGGTTGTCAAGGACGGTTAGTGTCAACGACCGCCTTGACAGATATTGCAAGTCAATATCAGTCCCATTCATTGACAACTGGGACAACTTCTATGGCAGAAGGGACCTTTATGCTAGGGATGGGGTGCACCTGTCTAGGGATGGAGTAGCAACCCTGGCTGGGGCTCTAGAGGGGGCAGTTCAAAAGATATCGAAGTCTTTAAACTGCTAGGAGAACATATAAGCATGGGGGTGGAGGAGACTGCAGTGGGAGCGGGTAAACAAAGTGAAAGATTACAGGGAAATAGTGTTAGGAATGATGACAAAACTGAATTAGACAGGGAGTTTAATACTAAACGCGGTAAGGGGAGGACTCAGAACACGACTAACTTAAATGTATACTACGCAAACAGTAGAAGTATGAGAAACAAAATGGATGATATTAGGGCCTTGGTATGTACCGAAAAAATCGATATAATTGCATTCACTGAAACATGGATCAACCTAGACACACGTGAGTTACCAGTCGAATACCAAATTGCGGGTTACAAACTGTTCCATACCGATAGGCAGACCAGGAAAGGAGGCGGAGTAGCATCTATGTTAGGGATAATCTGAAGTGTGAAATAAATAAGGAAATAAAAACTGACCGGAATACAGAAACAATTTGGATAGAATTAATCGACGGTAGAGAAAAATTAATCACAGGAGTAATATATAGACCTCACAATCTTGATAGAGTCAAAGAGCGACTTATCTGGGATGAAATGCGCAGGGCTTCCATACACAACAAAGTCTGTATAGTAGGCGACTTTAACCTTGGCCAAATAGATTGGACTGACCTTACAGGTAACTCAGAATCAGAAGATTTTCTCGAGACTATCCAGGACTGTTTTCTAAGTCAACATATAACTGAACCCACACGGAGTAATAATATACTCGATTTAGTTCTGTCAAACAGAGAAAACCTCATTAGCAGGGTCGAGGTAGGGAACGAATTTGCAAACAGCGATCACAAAGAAATTAGATTCCAGTTAGACTTTCAGGGCAGACGTAAGGAAAATTCCACTAAAGTACCAGATTTCAGAAGGGCGAACTTTGACAGTTTAAAGAGGAAGCTGAGAGAGGGGGTGTCGCGCTTGGCCGTGAACCTGTCAGATGACACCGACATGATAACGAGATCTGAGATTGCCGAATTCCACGACAATTTAAATAGTGAGTTACTTAATGCACAAAGGCAGAACATACCATACAAAAAACTCAGATCAGACAACAATGACCCTAAATGGATTAATAACTATTTAAGGAACATCATTGGCCAAAGGAAGGCTATAGGTAGAAGGATAAATCGTGGCGAAATTCACCTCCGGGACTATTATAGGGTATTGGCGAGTAGGGTTAAAACCGAGATAAGGAAAGCAAAGAGGAATAATGAAGTAAGGATAGCAAGGGAGGCGAAGACAAACCCCAAAGGATTCTACCAAATGTATCAAACTAAAACACGAGAAAAGATTGGACCAATACGGTCAGACACCGGCGAGCTCACTGATAACGACAGAGAAATGAGCAATAATATGAATAAATATTTTTCAACAGATTTTACCACCGAAAATTTAAACATGATACCCGAGGCACCGACTCTATTCAGAGATAGTGAAGAAAACAAATTAAGTGAGATAGTAGTGACTAGTAACGATGTTAGTAAGCAAATAGACAAACTAAAGCCTAATAAGTCACCTGGTCCCGACGAGATATTTGCCAGAGTATTAAAGGTATGTAAGGAAGAGCTTAGTATGCCCTTAGCAAAGTTGTTTAACATGTCCTTAAAAACAGGTGTAGTACCAGAATCCTGGAGGATAGCAAATGTAATACCATTTTTTCCAAGAAGGATAGATCACTATCCTCTAACTACCACTTAATCAGTCACAGCAATAGTAGGCAAGTGCTGGAAGCAATCATCTCAAACTCTATTCGAAATCACCTGGAAAGCACAGATTGATCAATGATTCCCAGCATGGCTTCCTAGCGGACGCGCTCTTGCCTAACTAATCTATTAACATTCTTTTCATCAGTTTTCGAATCGGTGGGCCGAGGCACAGATATGATGTGGTATATCTCGACTTTAGCAAAGCCTTCGACAGAGTCCCCTCGAAGACTAATTAGAAAGGTAGAAGCACATGGCATCAAGGTGACATCCTTAAATGGATAGGGCATTAGTTACAGGACGAGGAAACAGCGAGTGAGCATTATGACACTAAGTCCCATTGGAGCAACGTCACAAGTGGTGTTCCCCAAGGCTCAGTACTTGGACCATTATTATTTATTATATACATAAACGACGCAGATATAAAGGCATAGACAGCAACATAGAAGTAAATTTGCTGATGACACTAAAATAGGACGTGTTATTAAATCTGGCGAGGACTCGGCAAAACTACAGGAAGATCTAAACAAATTTTTGAATGGTCTGAAAAATGGCAGATGAAAATTCAACGTCGACAAATGTAAATTACTCAGTATAGGAGATGTAAACAGGGAAACCAGTTACCAGATGAACAACGATGCCATAGAGAAATCCGACTGCGAGAGGAATTTAGGAATAATGATAAAGTAGAACCTTAAACAGAAGTAAACAATGTGTTTTTGCTGGTAACAAGGCTAATAAAAAGTGCTTGGGTTCATACAAAGTGTTAGTTACAAGACTGAGGTCATCCTAAAACTGTATCTTGCTCTTGTGAGATTACACCTGGTTATGCAGTTCAGTTCTGGTCACCGTATTACAAGAATGGATATAGAATCCTTGGAAAAGAATTCGAGGAGAATGACAAAGACTAATCGGGCATTAGGAACCTTGAATATAAACAGGCTAAAGCATCTTAATTTGCACTCCTCGAGAGACGTAGAGCGAGGGCGACCTGATAGGGTGTATAAGTGGAAGCGGGGCTGGCTAAACAAAGGGGACATTACAAAGGGTACTCAAACTATCAACCAGGGCGAACTCGTAACAATGGTTTTAAATTAGATAAATTTGAATTTAGGCGTGAAATCGGTAAACACTGGTTTTAGGAAACAAGAGTGGATGAATGGAACAAGTTACCAAATATCATCATTAACTCGAATCGCTGAATAAAGCTTCAAACATAGGTTGGATGCTTATGTGAGCTTTGGGGTTGAGTGTAAACAGGACTGCCCAGTATGGGTAATAGGCCGCTGCAGTTTCACTCCATTCTTATGTTCTTTACTTGTGTTTTGAGAGGATGGAGAGGGATGGGGTGTGAGAGGGTAGGGTGAGAAGGATGGGGTGTGAGATGGATAGGGTGTGTGAGATGGATGGGGTGTGTGAGATGGATTGGGGTGTGGAGAGGATGCGGTCTGTGAGATGGATGGGGGTGTGTGAGATGGATGGGGGTGTGTGAGATGGATGGGGTGTGAGAGGGATGGGGGTATGTGAGGAGGGATGGGGTCTGTGAGATGGGTGGGGTTGTTTGAGAGGGATGGGGGGTGTGTGAGAGGGTTGGGGTGAGATGGATGGGGGTGTGTGAGATGGATAGGGTGGAGGATGGATGGGGTTTAGAGATGGATGGGGGTGGAGATGAAGGGGGTGTGTGAGAGGGAAGGGTGTGTGAGATGGGTGAGGGTGTTTGAGAGGGATGAGGGGTGTCAGAGTGATGGGGGTGTGTGAGATGGATGTGGGTGAGAGATGGATGGGGATGTTTGAAATGGATGGGGATGTGAGACGGATGGGGTGTTTCAGAGAGATGGGGTGTTTCAGATTGATAAGGCTGTTTGAGATGGATGGGGTGTGTGATGAGGGTGTGTGAGATGGATGGGGGGTGTGTGAGATGGATGGGGTGTGTGAGAGGGATGGGGTGTACAGAGAGATGGGGTGTGAGATGGATTAGGGTGTGTGAGAGGGATGGGGTTATGGAGAGGGAGGGATGGTGTCTGAGATGGATGGGAGGAGGAGATGGAGGGGTGAGTGAGAGGGATGGGGGTGTGTGATTGATGGTGATGGAGTTGGATGGGGTGAGTGAGAGGGATGTGTGGGTGTGAGATGGATGGGTGTGTGTGAAAGGATGGGAGGTTGTGAGAGGGATGGGCGTGTGTGATATGGATGGGGGTGTGTCAGGAGATGGGGGTGTGTGAGATGGATGGGTGTGTGTGAGAGGGTGGGGGGTGTGTGAGATGGATGGAGATGGATGGGGTGTTTGAGATGGATGGGGTGTGTAAGATGGATGGGTGTGAGATGGATGGGGATGTGTGATATGGATGGGGGTGTGAGAGGTTGGGGTGAGTGAGAGGATTTGGGTGTGAGAGGGATGGGGGTGTGAGGATGGATGGGGAGGAGAGACGGATGGGAGGTGTCAGAGAGATGGGGGTGTTTGAGGATGGATGGGATTGTGTGAGATGGATGGGGTGTGTGAGAGGGATGGGGTGTGTGAGGAGGGATGGGGGTGTGAGAAGGATGGGGGTGTGAGAGACTGATGGGGGTGTTTGAGAGAGATGGGGGTGTTTGAGATGGATGGGGTGTGTGAGAGTGGATGGGGGTGTGTCAAGAGATGGGGGGTGTGATGGATTAGGGTGTGTGAGAGGGATGGGGTTGTGTGGAGAGGGAGGGAGGGTGTCTGAGATGGATGGGGTGAGGAGAGGGAGGGGGTGAGGAGGAGGGATGGGTGTGTGAGATTGATGGGGTGTGTGAGACGGACGATGAGGATGGGGGTGTGTGGGAAGTGATGGATGGGGTGTGGGAGGTGGATGTGACTGTGTGTGAGAGGGACTATGGGTGTCAGAGAGGGGAGCAGACGGGGAGAGGGTGTGGGAGAACGGATGGGAGGGGGGTGAGAGGGTAAGAGGGATGAAATGAGATGAGAGGTGATGAGAGGACAGAGACAGAGATGGAGAGAGATGTGAGAGGATGAGGTGAGAGGATGGGGGTGAGGAGGGATGGAAGGGAGAGGAGTGACAGATGGAGAGGGATGGGTGAGAAGATGGCATGATGACTAGAGGAGATGATGGGGAGATGGGATGGGTCGTGAGAAATGTGTGAGAGGGATGTGTGATGTGTGAGAGGATGGAGGGAGGATGAGGGAGATGAATTTGAGAGGATGGGGAGACGGTGAGATGGAGGGAGTGGACAAGAGAGGATGGGAGGGAGAGGGATAGGGTGTGTGTGGAGATGATGGGGTGTGTGAGATGGATGGGGTGAGACGGGATGAGAGAGAATGAGGCAGCAGAGGACGAATGTGTGGAGAGTGAAGATGGGACGGCAAGACAAGATGGACGGTGTGAGACGGATGGGACAAGAGATGGATGGGTGAGCATGTGAGATGGATGGGAGAGATGGGTGAGAGAGGATGAGGTGAGAGATGTGAGAGGGATGTAAGGGGAGACATGTGGGGTGAGACATGGGGAGAGGGATGTGGGTGTGAGATGGATGAGAGGGATGGGTGAGTGTGAAGGAGACAGGGTGTGTGAGAGTGGATGGGGGTGTGAGGATGGGGGTGAAAGAGAAGAATGGGGGGAGAGGACGGGGTGGAGGATTTATGGGGTGTGAGAGGAGATGGGATTATGGGACAAGAGGACATGCAGTGAGAATGGGCAGAGATGGAAAGAGAGATGTGAGAGAATGATGGGAGTGTAAAAGAGAAGGGGTGTGTAGAGAGATGACGGGGGAGAGGGATAGGGATGATGGGGTGTGTCAGAGATGGGGAGATGGAGAGTGTAAGATTGATGGGGTGAGGATGGAAAACAGAGAGATGGTGAGATGTATGGGGTGTGTGAGATGGATGGGGTGTGTGAGATGGATGGGGAGAAGGAGATGAAGTGTGAGATGGATGGGGGTGTGAGAGGGATGGGGATGTGGAGATGGATGGGGTGTGTGAGAGACAGAGACAAGGAGGGTGTAAAGAGGGATGGGGTGAGTGAGAGATGGATGGGTGTGTGAGATGGATGGGGAGAGGGATGGGGGAGATGGGCATGTGAGACGGAGATGTAAGAGAGAAATGAGGGATGGGCTGGGGAGGATGGGGAGAGGGACGGGTGTGTGTGAGATGGATGGGTGAGATGGGGGAGGATGCATGGGGAGAGATGGGGGTGTGTAGAGATGGATGGGGTGTGGAGATGGATGGGGTGAGGAGGATGGATGTGAAAGAGGTGATGTGAGAGAGATGCATGAGAGAGAGGCAGGAGTGGATGGGAGAGGGAAGGGGAGACGAATGTGTGAGATGGATGTGATGGGTGTGTGAGATGATGGGAGATGACGGGAGGGGAGAGGATGAGAGGGGGATGGGAATGAGGAGAGATGGGAACATGGGGGAGGTGAGATGGGGAGAGAGATGAGGTGTCAGAGGGATGAGCAGAGAGGGATGGGGAGATGGACAGGGAGATGATGGGGTGTGAGATGGATGGGGATGTGTGAGATGGGATGGGGGAGAGGGATGGGGGAGAGGGATGGGAGAGGACAAAATAGAGATGGATAATGGAGAGAGAGAGGACAAGAGAGATGGGGGTGTGGACAGAGACAATGGGGAGAGGATGTTGAAGATGGCAAGGAGATGAATGAGAGGATGGGGAGAGGATTGGGTGAGAGGACAGGGTGAAGGAGATGGAGGGGGTGAGGGGATGGGAAATGGGGGTGTGTGAGAACAAGAGAGGAAGGGTTTGAGCCAGGAGATGGGATGTGAGGATAGATGGGTGTGAATGCAGGGAGACGAAGGGCGTGTGGAGAGACCAAACACACAACAACAAACACAAACAAACAAAAAAACAACAAAAGAGACGGGGTGATTGAGAGAGATGGGGATGTGTGAGAGGGACAAAAAGGAGAGACCAGAGCCAGAGCGATAGGAGAGGAAATGTGGAGATAAATGAGGGCATGTGAGAAGGATGTGGGTGAAAGGGATGGCAAGGACAGAGTGTGAGATGGATGAAAAAAAACCAAAACACAACAAAACAACACAACCAAAACAAAACAAACAACAAAAACAAAACAAAAACAAGATGGGGGAGATGGGGTGTGGGGAGGGATGGGGAGACGATGCAGTGTGATGGATGGGGAGATGATGGGAGAGAGATGGGGGTGGGGGAGAGGGATGGGGTGTGAATGATGGGTGTGTGAGATGGATGAGGGAGATGGACTGGGGTGTGTGAGAGAGGATGGGGGTGTGAGAGAGAATTGTGTGATGGGATGGGATGGGGTGTGTGAGATGGATGGGGGTGAGAGCAGATGGATGGGGGAGAGAGGGGAGGATGGGGGGTGAGAGGATGAGATGGGATGTGTGAGGATGGGGTGAGAGGGATGGCGGGTGAGATGAAGGGTGTGTGAGATGGATGGGGGTGTGAGATGGATGGGGTGAGGGGATGGTGAGATGGATAGGGTGGAGAAGGGATAGGGTGTGGAGATGGATGGGGTGTGTGAGAGGGATGCAGATGACTGACAAGAGATGGGGTGTGTGTCAGATGGAGATGCGAGAGGGAATGGGGAGTGAGGATGAGAGGGGATGGTGAGAGAGAGAATGAGGTAGAGAGGGATGGGGAGTGTGAAGGGAGATGGAAGGGTGTGTGAGATGGATGGGGGTGTGGGAGATGATGTAGTGGGGAGGATGAGGGGTGGATGACAGGAGAGATGGGGTGAGAAGGATGGGGTGTGTGAGGGAGGCAGAGATGGATGGGGGAGAGGGGAGGAAAAAGGATGTATAGGGAAGGTTCAGGGAGAGGGGTAAAGTGAGAGGATGATGGTGAAAAGAGAGGGATGGGGCAGATGGGTGTGAGATGATGGGAGATGAAGGGGGGTGTGTGGAGAGAGGTGTGTGTGAGATGATGGGTGAGAGGATGGGGAGAGGATGGGTGTTAGATGGATGTGGGTATGAGGGGATGGGGTGGAGATGATGGGGAGAGGGGATGGGGGAGAGGGATGGGGGTGTGAGATGGATGGGGGTGTGAGAGATGGGGTTTGTGAGAGGATGGGGGTGAGTGATGGATGAGGGATGGGGTGAATATGGGTGAGATGGATGGGAGGAGTGTGTTGAGATGGAGTGGTGTGTGAGAGGGATGGGGTGTGTGGGATGGTTTGAAGGGTGTGAGAGACAGACAGATGGGGGAGAGTGTGAGGTGATGGGAGATGTGATGGGAGGATGGGGGAAGGGACATGTGTGAGAGAATGGGGTGACGGAGATGGATGGGAGGTAGAGAGATGGGTGTGTGGAGATGGAGGGGTGTGGAAGAGGGATGGGGAAAGGGAAGTGTGTGAGATGGATGGGGTGAGAGGGATGGGGAGGAAGGTGTGTGAGAGGGATGGGGTTTCAGGAGATGGATGGGGGTGTGTGAGGGGAGGGGGGTGAAGATGATGAGAGAAGAGGAGGGTGGAGAGGGATAAGAGTGAAGAGATGGATGGGGTGTGAGAAGGGATGATGGGAATGGTGAGAGAGAATGAGGTGAGAGATGGGTGTGAGAAGGATGGGGTGTGAGATGATGGGGTATGTGGGATGGATGGGGTGTGTGAGATGGATCAGGGGTGTGTAGAGAGATGGGGGTGTGTGAGAATGAGGGGTGTGTGGGGAGGGGATGGGTTAGTGAGAGGGATGGGGTGTGTGAGATGGATGTGGGGTGTGGGGATGGATGGGGGTGTGTGGAGGGATGCGGATGTGCAGAGATGGATTGGGGCTGTGTGAGATGAATGGGGGTGTGTGTGGGGAGGGATGGGGTGTGTGGGGATTGGGGGTGTGTGAGGGATAGGGGTGTGAGAGGGATGGGGGTGTGTGGGGAGGGATGAGGGGTGTGGAGAATGAATGGGGTGTGTGAGAGGATGGGGTGTGTGAGATGGTTGGGGGTGTGTCAGGAGATGGGGATGTGGGAGTGGGATAGGGGGTGTGTGAGTGATGCGGTGTGTGAGATATGTGGGTTGAGATGGATGGGGGTGTGTGAGAGATGGATGGGGGTGTGTGAGAGGGATGGGGTGTGTGGGGATGGGGTGTGTGGAGATGGATGGGGTGTGTTAGATGGATGGGGGTCTGTGGGGATGGATGGGGGTGTGTGAGAGAGATGGGTGTGTGAGATGGATGGGGGTGTGTGAGATGGATGGGGTTGTGTGGGGATGGATGGGGTGTGTGAGAGGGATGGGGGTGTGTGGGGAAGGGGTTGGGGTGTGTGTGATGGATGGGAGTGTTAGATGGATGGGTGTGTGAGATTGATAGGGGTGTGTGGAGATGGATGGGAGGTGTGGGGAGGGATGGGCGTGTGTGATATGGATGGGGGTGTGTGAGATGGATGGTGTGTGTCAGAGATGGGGGTGTGGGGAGGGATGGGGGTGTGTGAGGAGAGGGAATGGGGTGTGTGAGATGGATGGGGGGTGTGTGAGATGGATGGGTGTGTGGGATGAGATGGGGGTGTGTGAGATGGATGGGATGTGTGAGATGGATGGTGGTGTGTGGATGGATGGGGGTGTTTGAGAGGGATGGGGGTGTGTGTCAGAGATGGGGGTGTGTTAGAGAGATGGGGGATATGATATGGATGGGGTGTGTGGGGGGATATGGGTGTGTGGGAGGATGGGGCAGTGTGATATGGATGGGGGTGTGTGAAGACATGGGGTGTGTCAGAGATGTGTGGGTGTGTGGGTGTGTTTGGATGGAGGTGTGTGAGATGGATGGGGTGTGTGGGATGGATGGGGTGTGGGATGGATGGGGTGTGTGGGTGGGATGGGGGTGTGTTGGGGGATGGGGGTGTGTGGGGAGGGATGGGGTGTGTGATGTGGATTGGCATGTGTGGGGGAGGGATTGGGGTGTGTCAGAGAGATGGGGGTGTGTGATATGGATGGGGTGTGTGAGAGGGATGTTTGTGTGTGGGGAGGGAAGGGGTGTGATATGGATGGGGGTGTGGGGGAGGGGGGATGGGGTGTTTAGAGATGGGGGTGTGAGAGAAGAATGAGGTGTGTGAGAGGGATGAGGTTGTGTGAGAGGATGGGGTGTGTGTGGGGATTGATGGGGTGTGTGAGAGGGATGGGGGTGTGTGAGAGATGGATGGGTGTGTGAGATGGATGGGGGTGTGTGTGGGGATGGATGGGGTGTGTGTGTGGGGAGGGATGGGGGTGTGTGGAGGGATGGGGTGTGTGAGAGGATGAGGGGTGTATGAGAGGGATGGTGGTGGAGTCAATGAGATAGGAGTGTGAGAGGGGAAGAGGGTGTGCGAGAGAATGGGGGTGTGTGAGGGATGGGGTTTGTGTGGAGGGATGGGAGTGTGTGGGGAGGGATGGGGTGTGTGAGATGGATGGGGAGGTGTGTCAGGGGAGATGGGTGTGTGGGGAGGGATAGGGGTTGTGTGGGATGGATGGGGTGTGTGGGGATGGATGGGGGTGTGTGTGAGATGGGATGGGGGGTGTGTGAGAGGGATGGGAGTGTGTGAGATGGATGGGGGTGTGTGAGAGAGATGGGGTGTGTGAAGGGGATAGGGTGTGTAGGAGGATGGGGTGTGTGAGATGGATGGGTGTGTGAGATGGATGGGGTGTGTGAGATGGATGGGGTGTGTGGGGAAGAGATGGGGGTGTGTGGGGAGGGATGGGGTGTGTGGGGATTGATGGGGTGTGTGAGAGATGGATGGGGGTGTGTGAGATGGATGGGAGTGTGTAAGATGGGGGTGTGTGAGGAGAGAATGGGGTGTGTGGGGATGGGGATGTGTGGAGGGATGGGGTGTGTGAGATGGATGTGTGGGGTGTGTGAGATGGATGGGGGTGTGTGGGGGATGGGGTGTGTGAGATGGATGGGGCTGTGTGAGATGGATGGGGGTGTGTGAGATGGATGGGGTGGTAGGAAAGGATTGGGTTGTGGAGGGATAGGGGTGTGAGAGAGGGATGGGGTGTGTGAGAGGATGGGGTGTGTGAGATGAATGGGGGTGTGTGAGGGAGGGATGGGGTGTGTGAGAAGGGGTGGTGTGTGAGATGGATAGGGGTGTGTGTGAGATGGATGGGGGTGTGTGGGGATGGATGGGGTGTGTGAGAGAGATGGGGTGTGTGAAGTGAGTGGGGTGTGTGTGAGGAGGGATGGGGTGAGATGGGTGGGGTGTGGGGATGGATGGGGGTGTGTGGGGATGGATGGGGGGTGTGTGAGAGGGATGGGGTGTGTGAGAAGGATAGGGTGTGTGAGATGGATGGGGGTGTGTGGGATGGATGGGGTCTGAGAGATGGATGGGGTGTGTGAGAGGAAGTGGGGTGTGTGAGATTGATGGGGTGTGTGTGAGAGGGATGGGGTGTGTGAGATGGGTGGGGGTGTAGTAGATGGTTGGGGGTGTGTGAGATGGATGGGGGTGTGTGGGGGATGGGGGTGTGAGAGGGATGGGGTGTGTGAGGAGAGAATGGGGTGTGTGGGGAGGGATGGGGTTGTGTGGGGAGGATGGTGGTGTGTGAGATGGATGGGGGTGTTTGAGGGGATGGGGGTGTGTCAGAGATGGGGTGTGTAGAGAGAGATGGGGGTGTATGATATGGATGGGGGTGTGTGAGAGGGATGTGGGTGTGTGGGGAGGGATGGGGTGTGTGATGGATGGGGGTGTGTGAGAACATGGGGTGTGTCAGAGATGTGGTGTGTGAGATTGATGAGCTGATTGTGTGGATGGAGGTGTGGAGATGGATGGGGGTGTGTGAGAGATGGATGGGGGTGTGTGAGATGGATGGGGTGTGTGAGAGGGATGGGGGGTGTGTAGAGGGATGGGGGGTGTGAGAGGGATGGGTGTGTGGGGTGGATTGGCATGTGTGGGGAGTTGGGATGTGTCAGAGAGATGGGGTGTGTGATATGGATGGGAGGGGTGTGTGTGAGAGGGATGTGTGTGTGGGGAGGGAAGGGGTGTGTGATATGGATGGGGGTGTGAGAGGGGGAAGGGGGTGTTTCAGAGAGATGGGGGTGTGTGAGATGGATGGGGGGTGTGTGTAGAGGGATGGGGTGTGTCAGAGAGATGAGGGGTGTGTGAGAGGGATGGGGTGTGTGGGGTGGATTGGATGTGTGAGGAGGGATTGGGGTGTGTGAGAGAGATGGGGTGTGTGAGATGGATGGGGTGTGTGAGAGGGATGTGTGTGTGGGGAGGGATGGGGTGTGTGAGATGGATGGGGGTGTGTGAGAGAGGGATGGGGGTGTGTAGAAGAGATGGGGGGTGTGTGAGATGGATGGGGGGTGTGTAGAAAGGGATGGGGGTGTGTGAGAGGGAGGGTGTGTGAGATGAATGGGGTGTGTAGGAAGTGATGGGGTGTGTGAGGGATGGGGGAGTGTGTGAGATGGATGGAGGTGTGTGAGATGGATGGGGGTGTGTGAGATGGATGGGGGTGTGTGAGGGATGGGGGGTGTGTGAGAGGGATGGGGGTGTGTGAGAGATGGGGGTGTGTGGGGAGGGATGGGGGTGTGTTGGGGGATGGGGGTGTGTGGGGAGGGATGGGGTGTGTGGGTGGATTGGATGTGTGAGAGGATTGGTGGTATGTAGAGATGGGGGTGTGTGAGATGGATGGGGTGTGTGAGAGGGATGTGGGTGTGTGGGGATGGGGTGTGTGAGATGGATGGGGGTGTGAGGGGGATGGGGGTGTGTGAGAGAGAGATGGGGGTGTGTGAGATGGATGGGGGTGTGTAGAGGGATGGGAGTGTGTAGAAGATGGGGTGTGTGAGATGAATGGGGTGTGTGAGGTGGTGGGGTGTGTGAGGGATGGGGGGTGTGTGAGGAGAGAATGGGGTGTGTGAGAGGATGAGGTGTGTGAGAGGGATGGGGTGTGTGAGATGGATGGGGTGTGTGAGAGGGATGGGGGTGTGTGAGATGGATGGAGGTGTGTGTGAGATGGATGGGGGTGTGTGGGATGGATGGGGGTGTGTGAGAGGGATGGGGGTGTGTGAGAGGGATGGGGGGTGTGTGGGGAGGGATGGTGGTTAATGAGAGATAGGGTGTGAGAGGGGGGGTGTGAGAGAATGGGTGTGTGTGAGAGGGATGGGTGTGTGTGAGGGAAAGGATGGGGTGTGTGAGAGAGGATGGGGGTGTGTGAGATGGATGGGGGTGTGTGAGATGGATGGGTGTGTGAGATGGATGGGGGTGTGTGTGAGAGGGATGGGGGTGTGTGAGGAGGGATGGGGGTGTGTGAGATGGATGGGGGGTGTTGGGGGATGGGGTGTGTGAGAGAATGGGGTGTGTGAGGGATGGGGTTGTGTGAGAGGGATGGGGGTGTGGATGGATGGGGGGTGTGTGGGGGGATGGGGGTGTGTCAGAGATGGGGTGTGTCAGAGAGATAGGGGTATATGATGTGGATGGGGGGTGTGTGGGGAGGGATGGGGTGTGTGGGGAGGATGGGGGGGTGTGAGATGGATGGGGGTGTGTGAGGACATGAGTGTGTCAGAGATGTGGGTGTGTGAGATGGATGGTGTTAGATGGATGGGTGTGTGAGATGGATGGGGTGTGTGAGATGGATGGGGGTGTGTGGGGATGGATGGGGTGTGTGAGAGGGATGGGGGTGTGTGAGAGGGATGGGGGTGTGTGAGGAGGGATGGGGGTGTGTGGGGTGGATTGGCATGTGTGAGAGGGATTGGGGTGTGTCAGAGAGATGGGTGTGTGAGATGGATGGGGTGTGTGAGAGGTGGGTGTGTGGGGAGGGGATGGGGGCGGTGTGAGATGGATGGGGTGTGTAGAGAGATGGGGTGTGTCAGAGATGTGGGTGTATGAGAGATGAGGTTTGTGAGATGGAGGTGTGTGAGATGGATGGGTGTGTGAGAGGGATGGGGGGTGTGTTAGAGGGATGGGGGTGTGTGAGAGAGGATGGGGGTGTGTGGGGTGGATTGGATGTGTGAGAGGATTGGGGTGTGTAGAGAGATGGGGTGTGTGTGGAGTGGATGGGGTGTGTGGGGAGGGATGTTTGTGTGTGTGGGGAGGGAAGGGGGGTGTGTGGTGATGGATGGGGTGTGTGAGGAGGGGATGGGGTGTTTCAGAGAAGATGGGGGGGTGTGTGAGATGGATGGGGGGGGTGTGAGAGGGATGGGAGTGTGTAGAGAGATGAGGGTGTGTGAGGATAAGATATGAATTGTGTGAGTGATGGGGGTGTGAGAAGATGGGGTGTGAGAGAATAGAGGTGTGTGAGAGATGAGGTTGTGTGTGAGAGGGATGGGGGTGTGTGGGGTGTGGGGTGTGTGTGAGAGGGATGGGGGTGTGTGAGATGGATGGAGGTGTGTGAGATGGATGGGGGTGTGTGGGGATGGATGGGGGTGTGTGGGGAAGGGATGGGGGTGTGTGGGGAGGGATGGGGTGTGTGTGAGAGGGATGAGGTGTATGAGAGGGATGGTGGTGAGTCAATGAGATAGGGGTGTGAGAGGGGAAGAGGGTGTGAGATGAGATTGAGGAGGTGTGTGAGAGGGATGGGGTTGTGTGGGGAGGATGGGGTGGTGTGAGAGGATAGGGGTGTGTGAGATGGATGGGGGTGTGTGAGATGGATGGGGCTGTGTATGAATAGGGGTGTGTGAGAAGGATGGGTGTGTGTGAGAGGGATGGGGGTGTGTGGAGATGGATGGGGTGTGTGGGGAGGGATGGGGTGTGTGAGATGGATGGGGGGTGTGTAGGGGAGATGGGTGTGTGGGGAGGGATAGGGGTGTATGGGATGGATGGGGTGTGTGGGATGGATGGGGGTGTGTGTGAGATGGGATGGGGGGTGTGTGAGAGGGATGGGAGTGTGTGAGATGGATGGGGGTGTGTGAGGGAGATGGGGTGTGTGAAAGGGGAATGAGGTGTGTAGGGAGGATGGGGTGTGTGAGATGGATGGGTGTGTGAGATGGATGGGGTGTGTGAGATGGATGGGGTGTGTGGGGAAGAGATGGGGGTGTGTGGGGAGGGATGGGGTGTGTGGGGATTGATGGGGTATGTGAGAGATGGATGGGGAGTGTGTGAGATGGATGGGAGATGTGTAAGATGGGGGTGTGTGAGGGAGAGAATGGGGTGTGTGGGGATGGGGATGTGTGGGGGGATGGGGTGTGTGAGATGGATGTGTGGGGTGTGTGAGATGGATGGGGGTGTGTGGGGGATGGGGTGTGTGAGATGGATGGGGCTGTGTGAGATGGATGGGGGGTGTGTGAGATGGATGGGGTGGTAGGAAGGATTGGAGTATGTGGAGGGATAGGGGTGTGAGAGAGTGATGGGGATGTGTAAGAAGGATGGGGTTGTGTGAGATGGATGGGGGTGTGTGAGGGAGGGATGGGGTGTGTGAGAAGGGGTGGTGTGTGAGGATGGATAGGGGTGTGTGTGAGATGGATGGGGGTGTGTGGGGATGGATGGTGTGTGTGAGAGAGATGGGGTGTGTGAAGTTGATGGGGTGTGTGTGAGGAGGGATGGGAGATGTATTGAGATGGATGGGGTGTGGGGATGGATGGGGGTGTGTGGGGATGGATGGGGGGTGTGTGAGAGGGATGGGGTGTGTGAGATGGATGGGGTGTGTGAGATGGATGGGGGTGTGTGGGATGGATGGATGGTGTGGAGAGATGGATGGGGTGTGTATGAGAGGAAGTAGGGGTGTGTGAGATGGATGGGGTGTGTGTGAGAGGGATGGGGTGTGTGAGATGGGTGGGGGTTGTCAGTAGATGGTTGGGGGTGTGTGAGATGGATGGGGGTGTGTGGGGGATGGGGGTGATTGAGAGGGATGGGGTGTGTGAGAGAGAATGGGGTGTGTGGGGAGGGATGGGGTTGTGTGGGGAGGATGGTGGTGTGTGAGATGGATGGGGGTGTTTGAGGGGATGGGGGTGTGTCAGAGATGGGGTGTGTGAGAGAGATGGGGGTATGTGAGATGGATGGGGGTGTGTGAGAGGGATGTGGGTGTGTGGGGAGGGATGGGGCTGTGTGATGGATGGGGGTGTGTGAGAAGATGGGGGGTGTCAGAGATGTGGTGTGTGAGATTGATGGTGATGTGTGGATGGAGGTGTGGAGATGGATGGGGGTGTGTGAGAGATGGATGGGGGTGTGTGAGATGGATGGGGTGTGTGAGAGGGATGGGGGTGTGTAGAGGGATGGGGTGTGTGAGAGGGATGGGTGTGTGGGGTGGATTGGCATGTGTGGGGAGTTGGGATGTGTCAGAGAGATGGGGTGTGTGATATGGATGGGGGGGTGTGTGTGAGAGGGATGTTTGTGTGTGGGGAGGGATGGGGCTGTGTGATATGGATGGGGGGTGTGAGAGGGGGAAGGGGGTGTGTCAGAGAGATGGGGGTGTGTGAGATGGATGGGGGGTGTGTGAGAGGGATGGGAGTGTGTCAGAGAGATGAGGGGTGTGTGAGAGGGATGGGGTGTGTGGGGTGGATTGGCATGTGTGAGGAGGGATTGGGGTGTGTCAGAGAGATGGGGTGTGTGAGATGGATGGGGTGTGTGAGAGGGATGTTTGTGTGTGGGGAGGGATGGGGTGTGTGAGATGGATGGGGGTGTGTGAGAGAGGGATGGGGGTGTTTCGAGAGATGGGGGGTTGTGAGATGGATGGGGGGTGTGTAGAAGGGATGGGGGTGTGTCAGCAGGGAGGGTGTGTGAGATGGATGGGGTGTGTAAAGGAAGGATGGGGTGTGTGAGGGATGGGGGGTGTGTGAGATGGATGGAGGTGTGTGAGATGGATGGGGGTGTGTGAGATGGATGGGGGTGTGTGAGGGATGGGGGGTGTGTGAGAGGGATGGGGGGGTGTGTGAGAGATGGGGGTGTGTGGGGAGGGATGGGGGTGTGTTGGGGGATGGGGGTGTGTGGGGAGGGATGGGGTGTGTGGGTGGATGGATGTGTGAGAGGATGGGGTATGTCAGAGATGGGGGTGTGTGATATGGATTGGGTGTGTGAGAGGGATGTTTGTGTGTGGGGAGGGAAGGGGCTGTGTGTGAATGGATGGGGGTGTGAGAGGGGGATAAGGGGTGTTTCAGAGAGATGGGGTGTGTGAGATGGATGGGGGTGTTAGAGGATGGGAGTGTGTCAGCAAGATGAGGTGTGTGAGATGAATGGGGTGTGTGAGTGATGGGGTGTGTATGAGAGAGATGGGGGTGTGTGGAGAGAGAATGGGGTGTGTGAGAGGATGAGGTTGTGTGAGAGGGTTGGGGTGTGTGAGATTGATGGGGTGTGTGAGAGGGATGGGGGTGTGTGGGGATGGATGGAGGTGTGTGAGATGGATGGGGTGTGTGAGATGGATGGGGGTGTGTGGGGAGGGATGGGGTGTGTGAGGGGGATGGGGGGTGTGTGGGAGGGATGGGGTGTGTGGGGAGGGATGGTGGTGATTCAATGGGGATAGGGTGTGGAAGGAAGAAAGGTGTGCGAAAGAATAAGGTGTGTGAGAGGATTGGGTTGTGAGGGAAAGGGATGGGGTGTGTGAGAAGGATAGGGGTGTGTGAGAGATGGATGGGGGTGTGTGTGAGATGAGATGGGGCTGTGTGAGATAAATGGGGGTGTGTGAAGGGAGATGGGGAGGTGTGTGAGAAGGGATGGGGGTGTGTGTGATGAATAGAGAGGGTGTGTGAGAGGATGGTGTGTGGAGAGATGGATTTGGGGTGTGTCAGGGGAGATGGGGGTGTGTGTGAGAGGGATGGAGGTGTGGGGGATGAGGGTGTGTGAGATGGATGGGGGTGTCTGGGGATGGATGGGTGTGTGTGGGGATGGATGGGGGTGTGTGAGAGATGGATGGGGGGTGGAGAAAGGGATGGGGTGTGTGGGGAGGGATAGGAGGTATGTGAGAGGGATAGGGGTGTGTGGAGATGGATGGGGGTGTGTGAGATGGATGGTGGTGTGTGAGATGGGTGTGTTTGAGAGGATGAGGTGTGTGAGAGGATGGGGTGAGAGGGATGGGGTGTGTGAGATGGGATGGGTGTGTGTAGAGATGGATGGGAGTGTGTGAGATGGATGGGGTGGTGTAGAGATGGATGAGGGTGTGTGAGATGGATGGGGGGTGTTTGGGGATGGGGATGTGTCAGAAGATGGGGTGTGTCAGAGATGGGGTATATGATATGGATGGGGGTGTGGGGAGGGATGTGGGTGTGTGGGAGGATGGGGCAGTGTGATATGGATGGGGGTGTGAAAGCAGGGAGACATGGGGTGTGTCAGAGAGATGTGGGTGTGTGAGATTGATGCTGTTTGTTGTATGGATGGAGGTGTGTGAGAGATGGATGGGGGTGTGTGAGATGGATGGGGTGTGTGAGGATGGGGGTGTGTGAGGGATGGGGAGTGTGTGAGATGGGGTGTATGAGATGGATGGGGTGTGTGAGATGGATGGGGTGTGTGAGGAGATGGGGTGTGTGAGAATGGGGTGTGTTGGGGGATGGGGTTGTGTGTGGGGAGAGTGGGGTGTGTGAATGGATGGGGTGTGTGAAGATGGATGGGAGTGTGTGAGATGGATGGGGTGTGTGTGAGATGGATGGGGTGTGTGAGAGGATGGGGGTGTTGAGAGGGATGGGGATGTGTGTAGAGATGGGGGTGTGTCGGAGATGGGGGTATATGATATGTGGATGGGGGTGGGGAGAGGGATGTGGGTGTGTGGGAGGGATGGGGGGTGTGAAATATGGATGGGGTGTGTGTGAGAGATGGGGTTGTGTCAGAGGGATGGGGGTGTGTGGATGGATGACATGATTGACATGGATGGAGTGTGTGAGAGGATGGGGGTGTGTGAATGGATGGGGTGTGTGAGATGGATGGGGTGTGTGAGAGGGATGGGGGTGTGTTAGAGGGATGGGGGTGTGTGAGAGGGATGGGGTGTGTGAGGTGGATTAGCATGTGTGAGGGAGGTTGGGATGTGTCAGAGAGATTGGGGTGTGTGATATGGATGGGGTGTGTGAGGAGGGATGTTTAGTGTGTGGGAGGGGAGGGCTGTGAGAGTATGGATGAGAGATTTGTGAGAGGGGATGGGGGTGTGTCAGAGAGATGGGGTGTGAGAGATGGATGGGGGGTGTGAGAGGGATGGGAGTGTGTCAGCAGATGAGGGTGTGTGGGGGGGATGGTGTGTGGTGGATATGGCATGTGGGGATTGGTGTGTCAGAGAGATGGGGGTGTGTGACAAGATGGGGTGTGTGAGAGGGATGTTTGTGTGTGGGAGAAGGGGCTGTGTGATATGGATGGGGGTGTGAGAGAGGGATGGGGTGTTTCAGAGATGGGGGTTTGTGAGATGGATGGGGGGTGTGTAAGAGGATGGGGTGTGTCAGCAGATGAGGGTGTGTGAGATGAATGGGGTGTGTAGAGAGTGATGGGGGTGTGTGAGAGAGATGGGGTGTGTGTGAGAGAATGGGGTGTGTGGGGAAGGGGATGAGGTTGTGTGAGAGGATGGGGTGTGTGAGATGGATGGGGGTGTGTGTGAGAGGATGGGGGTGTGTGAGATGGATGGAGGTGTGTAGATGGATGGGGGTGTGTGAGATGGATGGGGGTGTGTGAGAGGGATGGGGTGTGTGAGGGGGATGGGGGTGTGTAGAGATGGGGGTGTGTGGGGAGAGGGATGGGGTGTGTAGGTGGATTGGATGTGTGGGGATTGGTGGTGTGTCAGAGATGGGGGTGTGTGATATGGATGGGTGTGTGTGAGGGATGTTTGTGTGTGGGGGAGGAAGGGGGTGTGTAGAAGATGGATGGGGTTGTGAGAGGGGGATGGGGGTGTTTCAGAGATGGGGGTGTGTGAGATGGATAGGTGTGTTAGAGGATGGGGTGTGTTGAGATGAGGGTGTGTGAGATGAATGGGGTGTGTGAGTGATGGGGGTGTGTGGGGAGAGATGGGGTGTGTCAGAGAATGGGGTGTGTGGGGATGGGTTTGTGTGAGAGGGATGGGGTGTGTGGGGATGATGGGTGTGTGGGGAAGGGATGGGGGTGTGTGAGATGGATGGAGGTGTGTGAGAGATGGATGGGGTGTGAGAGAGGGATGGGGGTGTGTGAGAGGATGGGGGGTGTGTGAGAGGGATGGGGTGTGTGAGAGGGATGGGGAGTGATGAGAGGGATGGTGGTGATTCAATGAGATGGGGTGTGAGGGGGTGTGCGAGAGAATGAGGTGTGTGAGAGGATTGGGTTGTGTGAGAGGGATGGGGTGTGTGAGAGGGATGGGGGTGTGTGAGATGGATGGGGGGTGTGTGAGATGGATGGAGGTGTGTGGGTAGATGGGGGTGTGTGAGGGATGGGGGTGTGTGAGGAGGGATGGGGGTGTGTGTGAGATGGGGGGGTGTGTGGGGAGGGATGGGGTGTGTGAGATGGATGGGGTGTGTCAGGAGATGGGGGTGTGTGGGGAGAGGGATGGAGGGGGGTGTGTGGGGATGAGGGGTGTGTGTGAGATAAATGGGGGTGTGTGGGATGGATGGGTGTGTGAGATGGATGGGGGTGTGTGAGATGGATGGGGGTGGCAGGGAGGATGGGGGGTGTGTGGGGAGGGATGGGAGTGTGTGGGGAGGGATGGGGTTGTAGGGATGGATGGGGGTGTGTGGGGATGGATGGGGTGTGTGGGGAGATGGAGGGTGTTTGGGAAGAATGAGGGTGTGTTAGGGATGGGGGTGTGTGAGGAGGGATGGGGTGTGAGGGGATGGATGGGTGTGTGTGGGGATGGATGGGAGTGTGTGAGATGGATGGGGGGTGTGGGGATGGATGGGGGTGTGTGGGGATGAGATGGGGTGTTTGAGAGGGATGGGGATGTGTCAGAGATGGGGGTGTGTCAGAGAGATGGGGGTATATGATGTGGATGGGGTGTGGGAGAGAGGGATGTGGGTGTGTGGGAGAGGGATGGGGCGGTGTGATGGATGGGGGTGTGTGAGAGACATGAGGGGTGTGTCAGAGATGTGGGTAGTGTGAGATGATGATGCTGTGCATTATGGATGGAGGTGTGTGAGATGGATGGGGGTGTGAGATGGATGGGGGGGTGTGTGGGATGGATGGGGGGTGTGTGAGAGGGATGGGGTGTGTTAGAGGGATGGGGGGTCTGTGAGAGGGATGGGGTGTGTAGGTGGATAGTATGTGTAGGGATGGGTTAGAATTCATGTCAAGATGGGGTGTGTGATATGGTGGGGGTGTGTAGAGATGTTTGTGTGTAGGAGGGAAGAGACTGTGTGATATGGATGGGGTGTGAGTGAGGGATGAAGTGTTTCAGAGATGGGGGTGTGTGAGAGATGGATGAGGAGGTGTGAGAGGATGGGGTGTGTCAGCAGATGATGGTGTGTGAGAGGGATGGGGTGTGGAGGTGGTTGGCATGTGAGAGAGGGTGGGGGTGTGTCAGAGATGGGGTGTGTGAATGGATGGGGTGTGTGGGGAGAGGGATGTTTGTGTGTGTGTGGTGTGTGATATGGATGCAGGGGTGGAGAGGGGGGATGGGGGTGTTTCAGAGATGGGGTGTGTGAGATGGATGGGGGTGTGTAGAAAGGGATAGGAGTATCAGCAGAGAATGAAAGTGTGTAAGATAAATAGGGTGTGTAGGGAAGTGATAGGTGTTGCCAGAGATGGGGGTCAGTATTAGGAAGGAGAAAAGGTGTGTAGAGAGGATGAGGTTGTGTGAAGGGATGGGGTGTGTGAGATGGATGGGGGTGTGTGAGAGGGATGGGGTGTGTAGGGATGGATGGAGGTGTGTGAGATGGATGGGGTGTGTGAATGGATGGGGGTGTTTGAGGGATGGGGGAATGTGTGTGAGAGGGATGAGGTGTGTGAAGGGATGGGGTGTGGAATGGGGGTGGGGTGTGGGGGTGGGTTGGCATGTGTGGGGAGAGTTTGAAGATGTGTCAGAGGATGGGGTGTGTGAGGATGGGGTGTGTGAAGAAAGGATGGTGTATGAGAGAGGAAAGGGCTTTGTGATAAGGATAGAGGTGTGAGAATAGGTTGAAGGAGGTGTTTCAGAGATGGGGGTGTGTGAGATGGAATGGGGTATGTAGAGGATGGGGAATGTGTCAAGGGATGGGGTGTGTGGGGACAGATGGGGATGTGAGAGGGAGTGGTGGGGGATAGTGGCCAGGAGAGATGGGGTGTGTGAGATATAGGATGGCAGGAGGGATGAGGTTGTATAGGGAGATGAGGTGTGTGGAGTTAGAGTGGGGTGTATAAGGAGGGACAGGGGTTGAGTAGAGATGGAAGGTTAATGCCAGAGATGGATGAGGGGGTGTGAGATGGATGAGAGATGTGTGAGAGGGGATTTGGGTTGTATGAGGGGAAGGATGGGGGTGTGTGAGAACGGATGGGGTGTATCAGAGAGATGGTGTTATTCAATGAGATATGAGGTGTGAGAGGGAGGGTGTGCGAGCAGAATAGGGGAGTGTCTGAGTGGATGGGTTTGAGTGAGAGGGATAGGGGGTGTGTGGGGAGGGATAGGGGGTGTGTGAGATGGATGGGTGTGTGTGAGATGGATGTGGCCGTGTGGATAAATGGGGGTGTTAGATATGGATGGGTGTGTGCATGGTTGGGGTGTGTCAGGAGATCAGGGGGTGTGTGAGATGGATGGAGGGTGTGAGAGGAGGGGGATGAGGTGTGTGAGATGAATGAGGTGCTGAGATGGATGGGTGTGTGCCAATGGATGGGGTGTGAGAAATATGGGGAATGTGAGAGGGATGGGCGTGTGTTAGAGGGATGGGGGTATGGAGATGGATAGGGGTGTGAGAGAGACGGTGAATTTCCAAGATGGATGCGGGGTGTGTGTGCGGGTGTGTGTGAGAATGGGTTTGTGTTAGATGGATGTGGTTGTGTGAGATGGATGGGGGTGTGGGATGGATGGGTGTGTGGGATGGGTGGGGTGTGTGAGATGGATGGGGGTGTGGGGATGGGATGGGAGTGTGTGAGAGAGATGGGGGTGTGTGGGGATGGGGGTGTGGGGATGGATGGGGTGTGTGGGGAGGATGGGGGTGTGTGAGATGGATCAGGGTGTGTATACAAGAGGTGGGGTGTGTGAGATACTGGGGCAATGTGAGAGGGGATGGGGTGTGTGAGAGGATGGGTGTGTGAGAGGGAGGTGGGGTGTGTAGGGATGAATGGGGTGTGTGAGAGGGATGCGGGTGTGAGGGATGGATGGGGGTGTGTGAGATGGATGAAGGGTGTGTAGAAGGGATGAGGGTGTGTGGGGGAGGGATTGATGTATATGAGAGGGATGGGGGTGTGGGGAGAGGAGATAGAGGGGGTGTGTGTGGAGAGGGATGGGGGTGTGTGGGAATGCAGATGGGGTGTGTGTAGGAATGGGTCAGTGCAGGAGATGGATAGGGGTGTGTCAGGAGATGGGGATGTCTGAGAAAGGATGGGGGTGTGTGGGGATGGCAGTGTGTGAGATGAATGGGTGTGTGTGAGATGGATGGGGTGTGTGAAGATGGATGGGGGTGTGTGTGGGGATGGGGAGTGTGTGAGAAGGATAGGGGTGTGTGGGGATGGATGGGGGTGTGAGGGAAGGATGGGGTGTGTCAGCAGGGGATGAGGGTGTGTGGGATGGAAAAGGGTGTGTGTGGGGGATGGGAGTGTGAAAAGTGTGGGGTGTGTAAGAGATGGGGGTGTGTGAGATGGATGGAGAGTGTAGGGTCAGTGGGGTGTGTGTGGGGAGGGATAGGGGTGTGTCAGAGATGGGTGTGTGTGAGATGAATGGGGGTGTATGAGATGGATGGGGTGTGTGAGATGGATGGGAAGTGATGTGAGAAGGATGGGGTGTGGGGTGAGTGGGCGTGTGTGGGGAGGGATGGGGTGTGTGGGGTGAATGGGGTGTGTGAAGATGGATGGGGTGTGTGAGGATGGATGGGGTGTGTGGGGAAGGGGTGTGTGAGTAAGAAATGGGAGGTGTGTTGGGGGATGGGGATGTGTGAGATGGATGGGTGTGTGGGATGGATGGGTGTGTGTGGGAAGGATAGGGGTGTGAGGATGGATGGGGTGGTGTGGGGTAAGTGGGAATATGTGGGGATGGATGGGTGTGTGGGGATATAATCAGGGTGTGTAAGAGATGGGGTGTGTGAGAGATAGGAAGTGTGGCAGGGGATGGGGTTGTGTAAAGGATGGGGTGTGTGAGATGGATGGGTGTGTGTGAGATGGATAGGGTGTGTGAGATGGTGGATGGGGTGTGAGATGTGGGGGTGTGTGTGAGAGAGATGGGGGTGTGTGTGGGGAGGGATGGGGTGTGTGAGAAGGAGTGGGGTGTATGTACAGATGGATGGGGGTGTGGGATGGATCGGGGGTGTGTAAGATGGGGTGTGTGAGAGGATGGGGTGTGTGAGGGGGATGGGGTTTGTGAGAGGGATGGGGTGTGAGAGATGGATGGGGTGTGTGAGATGAATGGGGTCTGTGAGGGATGGGTGTGTGTGCAGGATGGATGGGGGTGTGTGAGATGGATGGGAGGTGTGAGAGGATGGGAGGGTGAAGAGGGATGGGGTATGTGAGAGGGATGGGGGTGTGTCAGAGATGGATGGGGGTGTGTGGGGAGGGATGGGGGTGGGAGAGATGAGGGTGTGTGAGGAATGGGGAGGTGTGTTGGGGGATGGGGTGTGTGAGAGGGATGGGGTGTGGAGGATGGATGGGTGTGTGTGGGATGGATGGGGGTGTGGGGATGGATGGGGTGTGTGAGATGGATGGGGTGTGTGAAGGGGATGGGGGTGTGTGCAGGGAGATGGGGTGTGTGGGGTTGATGGGGTGTGTGGGGATGGATGGGGGTGTGTGGGAGGATGGGGTGTGTGGAGAGATGGGATTTGTGAGAAAATGGGGAAAGGCTGAGGGAAGGGATGGGGTTTTGTGGAAGGATGGGTGTGTGGGATGAATTGGGGTGTGTGAGATGAATGAGTGTGTGAGAGGATGCGGGTGTGCAGAGATGGATGGGGCTGTGTGAGATGGATGGGGTGTGTGGGGAGGGATGGGGATTGATCAGAAGGGAGGGTGTGTGAGAGGGATAGGGGTGTGTGAGAGGGATGGGGGTGTGTGGGAGGGATGGGGTGTGTGGATGGATAGGGGGTGTGGGGGATGGGGTGTGTGGATGGTTGGGGGTGTGTCAGGGAGATGGGGATGTGTGGGGGAGGGATGGGGGTGTGTGGGGAGGGATGGCGGTGTGTGAGATGAATAGGTGTGTGTGAATGGATAGAGGTGTGTGAGATGGATGGGGAATTGTGAGAGGGATGGGGTGTGTGAGAAGGATAAGGTGTGTGAGAGATGGATGGGGTGTGTGAGATGGATGGGGACTGTGTCAGAGATGATGGTGTGTGTGAGATAGACGGGGTGTGTGGGGAGAGATAGGTGTGTGTGCGATGAGGGGGTGTGTCAGAGATAGTGGGTGTGTGTGAGAGGGGATGGAGAGTGTGCAAAGATGATGGGTTGTGTCAGATGGATAGAATTGTGTCAGAGAGATGGGTGTATGAGAGTATGTGGGTGTATAAAGAGATGGGGTGTGTAGAGATGGATGGGGTGTGTGTAGAGAAGGATGGGGGTGTGAAGAGATTCATGGGCGACAACAGCAGGGATGAGGGTGTGAAGAATGATGGGAATTATGTCAGAGATGGAGGTGTGTGAGAGAATGGAATGAAAAAGAGGTGTGTGAGAAGAATAGGAGTTAATAATTTAGAGGGATGGGGTGTGTAGAAGGATGGGGTGATTAAATGGATGTGGTGTGTGCAGAGATGGATGGGGGTGTGTGAGATGCATGGGGTGTGTGAGAGAGATGGGGTGAGTGGATGGATGAGATGTGTCAGGGATAAGATAGAGATGTGTGAGAGAAGATAGAAGTGTGTAAAAGGATGGGGTTGTATAAAAGATGGGGTGTGTGAGATGGATGTATGTGTGAAGATGGATGGGGAGTGTGGCAAGAAGGATACAGGGGTGTGAGATGAACAAGATGAGGTGTGTGAGAGGGATGAGGTGTGAGATTGATGGAAGATTGTGTGAGATGGATGAAGAGTTGCTGAGATGGATCAGGGAGATGTGTAGAGATGGGGTGTGTGAGGGAATGGGGTGTGTGGGGAGGATGGGGTTTTGTATGAGGGATGGGGTGTGTGGGATGAATGTGGGATGTATGGGGGATGGATGGGGTGTGTGGGGAGGGATGCTGGTGTGCAGGGTCCTGGATGGGGCTGTGTGGAGGATGAATGGGGTGTGTGTGGCA
>NW_024752183.1:0-11582 GCF_018991925.1 Homarus americanus
GGCCACCAGGACAATAAAAGCAGTCCTAGACTCTGCTATATTTCACACAAAGCCTCTTCAACGAGCTTATGGCGCTGTGAACCTCTACTGGGGACCATCCGTCCCGCTTAGGTGATCAGAGCAACTTTTTACCAAATCCGGCTTCGAAACACGAGGACCCACATATATTTCATTAACCCAATAAAGCAAGCGAACTTCTACATATAATCAACACCTCACTTCACCAGGATTCGAACCCACGATCCTATAATTGTGACCGAGGAACGCTACCTATGGGCCACCAGGACAATAAAAGCAGTCCTAGACTCTGCTATATTTCACACAAAGTCTGTTCAACGAGCTTATGGCGCTGTTAACCTCTAATGGGGACCATCCATGCCGCTTAGTTGATCAGAGCAACGTTTTATCAAATCCGGCTTAGAAACAGAAGGATCCATATATATTTCATTATCCCAATAGAGCACGCGGACTTCTACATATAATCAACACCTCACTCCACCAGGATTCGAACCCACGATCCTATAATTGTGACCAAGGAACGCTACCTATGGGCCACCAGGACACTATAAGCAGTCCTAGACTCTGTTATATGTCACACAAAGCCTGTTCAACGAGCTTATGGCGCTGTGAACCACTATAGGGGACCACCCGTGCCGCTTAGGTGATCAGAGCAACGTTTTACCAAATGCGGCTTGGAAACACGAGGATCCATATATATTTCATTAGCCCAATAAAGCACGCGGACTTCTACATATAATCAAAGCCTCACCCCACCAGGATTTGAAGCCACGATCTTATAATTGTGACCGGGGAACACTACCTCTGGGCCACCAGGACAATAAAAGCAGTCCTAGACTCTGCTATACTTCACACAAAGCCTGTTCAACGAGCTTATGGCGCCGTAAACCTCTAATGGGGACCATCCGTGCCGCTTAGGTGATCAGAGCAACGTTTTACCAAATGCGACTTCGAAACACAAGGATCCATATATATTTCATTAGCCCAATAGAGCACGTGGACTTCTATATATAATCAACACCTCACTCCACCAGGATTCTAACCCACGATCTTATAATTGTGACCGAGGAACGCTACCTATAGGCCCCCAGGACACTATAAGCAGTCCTAGACTCTGATATATTTCACACAAATCCTGTTCAACGAGCTTATGGAGCTGTGAACCACTATAGGGGACCACCCGTGCCGATTAGGTGATCAGAGCAACGTTTTATATAATGCGGCTTGAAAACACGAGGATCCATATATATTTCATTAGCCCAATAAAGCACGCGGACTTCTACACATAATCAACGCCTCACCCCACCAGGATTTGAAACCACGATCTTATAATTGTGACCGGGGAACGCTACGTCTGGGCCACCAGGACAATAAAAGCAGTCCTAGACACTGCTATATTTCATACAAAGCCTGTTCAAAGAGCTTATGGCGCCGTGAACCTCTCATGGGGACCACCCGTGCCGCTTAGGTGATCAGAGCAACGTTTTATCAAATGCTGCTTCGAAACACGAGGATCCATATATATTTCATTAGCCCAATAAAGCATGCGGACTTCTACATATAATCAACACCTCACCCCACCAGGATTTAAACCTACGATATTATAATTGTGACCGGGGAACGCTACCTCTGGGCCACCAGGATAATAAAAGCAGTCCTAGTCTCTGCTATATTTCACACAAAGCCTGTTCAACGAGCTTATGGCGCCGTGAACCTCTAATGGGGACCACAAAAGCCGCTTAGGTGATCAGAGCAACTTTTTACCAAATCCGGCTTCGAAACACGAGGACCCACATATATTTCATTAACCCAATAAAGCAAGCGGACTTCTACATATAATCAACACCTCACTTCACCAGGATTCGAACCCACGATCCTTTAATTGTGACCGAGGAACGCTACCTATGGGCCACCAGGACAATAAAAGCAGTCCTAGACTCTTCTATATTTCACACAAAGCCTGTTCAACTAGCTTATGGCGCTGTGAACCTCTAATGGGGACCATCCGTGCCGCTTAGGTGATCAGAGCAACATTTTATCAAATCCGGCTTAGAAACACAAGGATCCATATATATTTCATTATCCCAATAGAGCATGCGGACTTCTACATATAATCAACACCTCACTCCACCAGGATTCGAACCCACGATCTTATAATTGTGACCAAGGAACGCTACCTATGGGCCACCAGGACACTATAAGCAGTCCTAGACTCTGTTATATTTCACACAAAGCCTGTTCAATGAGCTTATGGCGCTGTGAACCACTATAGGGGACCACCCATGCCGCTTAGGTGATCAGAGCAACGTTTTACCAAATGCGGCTTCGAAACACTAGGATCCATATATATTTCATTAGCCCAATAAAGCACGCGGACTTCTACATATAATCAACACCTCACCCCACCAGGATTTGAACCCATCATCTTATAATTGTGACCGGGGAACGCTACCTCTGGGCCACCAGGACAATAAAGGCAGTCCTAGACTCTACTATATTTCACACAAAGCCTGTTCAACGACCTTATGGCGCCATGAACCTCTAATGTGGACCGCCCGTGCCGCTTAGGTGATCAGAGCAACGTTTTACCAAATGCGGCTTCAAAACACGAGGATCCATATATATTTCATTAGCCCAATAAAGCACGCGGACTTCTACATATAATCAACACCTCACCCCACCAGGATTCGAACCCACGATCTTCTAATTGTGACCGGGGAACGATACCTCTGGGCCACCAGGACATTAAAAGCAGTCCTAGACTCTGCTATATTTCACACAAAGCCTGTTCAACGAGCTTATGGCGCTGTGAACCTCTAATGGGGACCATCTGTCCCGCTTAGGTGATCAGTGCAACGTTTTACCAAATCCGGCTTCGAAACACGAGGACCCACATATATTTCATTAACCAAATAAAGCACACGGACTTCTACATATAATCAACACCTCACTTCACCAGGATTCGAACCCACGATCTTATAATTGTGACCGAGGAACGCTACCTATGGGCCACCAGGACGATAAAAGCAATCCTAGACTCTGCTATATTTCACACAAATCCTGGTCAACGAGCTTATGACGCTGTGAACCTCTAATGCGGACCATCCGTGCCGCTTAGGTGATCAGAGCAACGTTTTACCAAATCCGGCTTCGAAACACGAGGATCCATATATATTTCATTAGCCCAATAAAGCACGCGGACTTCTACATATAATCAACACCTCACCCTACCAGGATTTAAACCCACAATATTATAATTGTGACCGGGGAACGCTACCTCTGAGCCACCAGGAAAATAAAAGCAGTCCTAGACTTTGCTATATTTCACACAAAGCCTGTTCAACGAGCTTATGGCGCCGTAAACCTCTAATGGGGACCACCCATGCCGCTTAGGTGATCAGAGCAACGTTTTACCAAATGCGGCTTCAAAACACGAGGATCCATATATATTTCATTTGACCAATAAAGCATGCGGCTTCTACATATGATCAACACCTCACCTCACCAGGATTCGAACCCACGATCTTCTAATTGTGACCGGGGAACGCTACCTCTGGGCCACCAGGACAATAAAAGCAGTCCTAGACTCTGCTATATTTCACAAAAAGCCTGTTCAACGAGCTTATGGCGCTGTGAACCTCTAATGGGGACCATCTGTGCCGCTTAGGTGATCAGAGCAACGTTTTACCAAATCCGGCTTCGAAACACAAGGATCCATATATATTTCATTAGCCCAAAAGAGCACGCGGACTTCTACATATAATCAACACCTCACTCCACCAGGATTCGAACCCACGATCTTATAATTGTGACCGAGGAACGCTACCTATGGGCCACCAGGATACTATAAGCAGTCCTAGACTCTGTTATATTTCACACAAAGCCTGTTCAACGAAATTATGGCGCCATGAACCTCTAATGGGGACCACCCGTGCCACTTAGGTGATCAGAGCAACGTTTTACCAAATGCGGCTTCAAAACACGAGGATCCATATATATTTCATTAGCCCAATAAAGCACGCGGACTTCTACATATAATCAACGCCTCACCCCACCAGGATTTGAAGCCACGATCTTATAATTGTGACCGGGGAACACTACCTCTGGGCCACCAGGACAATAAAAGCAGTCCTAGACTCTGCTATATTTCACACAAAGCCTGTTCAACGAGCTTATGGCGCCGTAAACCTCTAATGGGGACCATCCGTGCCGCTTAGGTGATCAGAGCAACGTTTTATCAAATCCGGCTTTGAAACACAAGGATCCATATATATTTCATTAGCCCAATAGAGCATGCGGACTTCTACATATAATCAACACCTCACTCCACCAGGATTCGAACCCACGATCTTATAATTGTGACCAAGGAACGCTACCTATGGGCCACTGTGAGCCTAGGACTTAGGGATAGAAATCCCTTACCAGGCTAATCAGGATCTTAATAAAGGAAAGTCAAGGACCATGGTTTTCCGAGGAATAACAAACAACCGTTAGAGATTGGCATCTCTTTACTATAAAAATATAACACAAAACTCTGACACCACTCAACAAACATCAAATAATTACGGGAGTCAAACAATTAATGGAAGCAAACAATTAAAGGAATCAAACAAATAATGGGAGTCAGCAATTAATTGAATCAAACAATTAAATGGAGTCAACAATTGATAGAATCGAACAATAAAGGGGAGTCAGCAATTAATGGAATCAAACAATGAACAAATATTTCCTACGGCAGTGGCCCTGGGGGAAGGTTCTGGAACACGGTGATGCACACTCAGGGCAGGGAAGCGTCCATTCACTCCACACTCAGCAACGTCTTGAAAAGGCAGAACACCGGGGCACCGACGGAATGTGATGAACTGATGGTCGTGGTATGCGGTAGTGGTAGATGACTAGAGAGTTGGCAGTTGATAGGTGAAGGTCTGGGAACACAGCCCACGAGTCCAGGACCTATGATGAGATCACAGCCAGAATTTGACGGACAGCAGGGTAGCTAGATACTGACGGTATGGCGGCTGGGTTGAATCTGCTCGTGGCGGAGATAGTCGCTGCCGTTATCACCTCCGTCCAACC
This sequence comes from Homarus americanus, assembly GCF_018991925.1. Classification (NCBI taxonomy): domain Eukaryota; kingdom Metazoa; phylum Arthropoda; class Malacostraca; order Decapoda; family Nephropidae; genus Homarus; species Homarus americanus. The sequence goes on from NW_024752183.1 coordinate 5,095, forward strand.
ACCCCAAGTGTCGTCTGCACCAGCAAACGAGCGAGTTAGCAACGGTAACTAGCCGGAGGATCGTTTCCGCCCTTACAGCCACCAGGACACTATAAGCAGTCCTAGACTCTGTTATATTTCACACAAAGCCTGTTCAACGAGCTTATGGCGCTGTGAACCACTATAGGGGACCACCCGTGCCGCTTAGGTGATCAGAGCAACGTTTTACCAAATGCGGCTTCGAAACACTAGGATCCATATATATTTCATTAGCCCAATAAAGCACGCGGACTTCTACATATAATCAACACCTCACCCCACCAGGATTTGAACCCATGATCTTATAATTGTGACCGGGGAACGCTACCTCTGGGCCACCAGGACAATAAAGGCAGTCCGAGACTCTACTATATTTCACACAAAGCCTGTTCAACGACCTTATGGCGCCATGAACCTCTAATGGGGACCGCCCGTGCCGGTTAGGTGATCAGAACAACGTTTTACCAAATGCGGCTTCGAAACACGAGGATCCATATATATTTCATTAGCCCAATAAAGCACGCGGACTTCTACATATAATCAACACCTCACCCTACCAGGATTTAAACCCACAATCTTATAATTGTGACCGGGAACGCTACCTCTGGGCCACCAGGAAAATAAAAGCAGTCCTAGACTTTGCTATATTTCACACAAAGCCTGTTCAACGAGCTTATGGCGCCGTGAACCTCTAATGGGGACCACCCGTGCCGCTTAGGTGATCAGAGCAACGTTTTACCAAATGCGGCTTCAAAACACGAGGATCCATATATATTTCATTTGACCAATAAAGCAAGCGGCTTCTACATATGATCAACACCTCACCTCACCAGGATTCGAACCCACGATCTTCTAATTGTGACCGGGGAACGCTACCTCTGGGCCACCAGGACAATAAAAGCAGTCCTAGACTCTGCTATATTTCACAAAAAGCCTGTTCAACGAGCTTATGGCGCTGTGAACCTCTAATGGGGACCATCCGTGCCGCTTAGGTGATCAGAGCAACGTTTTACCAAATCCGACTTCGAAACACAAGGATCCATATATATTTCATTAGCCCAATAGAGCACGTGGACTTCTACATATAATCAACACCTCACTCCACCAGGATTCGAACCCACGATCTTATAATTGTGACCGAGGAACGCTACCTATGGGCCACCAGGACACTATAAGCAGTCCTAGACTCTGATATACTTCACACAAATCCTGTTCAACGAGCTTATGGAGCGGTGAACCACTATAGCGGACCACCCGTGCCGCTTAGGTGATCAGAGCAACGTTTTATAGAATTGGCTTCAAAACACGAGGATCCATATATATTTCATTAGCCCAATAAAGCACGCGGACTTCTATCACATAATCAACGCCTCACCCCACCAGGATTTGAAACCACGATCTTATAATTGTGACCGGGGAACGCTACGTCTGGGCCACCAGGACAATAAAAGCAGTCCTAGACACTGCTATATTTCATACAAAGCCTGTTCAAAGAGCTTATGGCGCCGTGAACCTCTCATGGGGACCACCCGTGCCGCTTAGGTGATCAGAGCAACGTTTTATCAAATGCTGCTTCGAAACACGAGGATCCATATATATTTCATTAGCCCAATAAAGCATGCGGACTTCTACATATAATCAACACCTCACCCCACCAGGATTTAAACCCACGATATTATAATTGTGACCGGGGAACGCTACCTCTGGGCCACCAGGATAATAAAAGCAGTCCTAGACTCTGCTATATTTCACACAAAGCCTGTTCAACGAGCTTATGGCGCCGTGAACCTCTAATAGGGACCACCCATGCCGCTTAGGTGATCAGATCAACGTTTTACCAAATGCGGCTTCGAAACACGAGGATCCATATATATTTCATTAGCCCAATAAAGCACGCGGACTTCTACATATAATCAACACCTCACCCCACCATGATTTGAACCCACAATCTTATAATTGTGACCGGGGAACGCTACCTCTGGGCCACCAGGACAATAAAAGCAGTCCTAGACTCTGCTACATTTCACACAAAGCCTGTTTAACGAGCTAATGGCGCCGTGAACCTCTAATGGGGACCACCCGTGCCGCTTAGATGATCAGAGCAACGTTTTACCAAATGCGGCTTCGAAACACGAGGATCCATATATATTTCATTAGCCCAATAAAGCACGTGGACTTCTACATATAATCAACACCTCACCCCACCAGGATTCGAACCCACGATCTTTTAATTGTGAAGGGGAACGATACCTCTGGGCCACCAGGACAATAAAAGCAGTCCTAGACTCTGCTATATTTCACACAAAGCCTCTTCAACGAGCTTATGGCGCTGTGAACCTCTAATGGGGACCATCCGTCCCGCTTAGGTGATCAGAGCAATTTTTTACCAAATCCGGCTTCGAAACACGAGGACCCACATATATTTCATTAACCCAATAAAGCACGCGGACTTCTACATATAATCAACACCTCACGCCACCAGGATTCAAACCCATGATCTTATAATTGTGACCGGGGAACGCTACCTCTGGGCCACCAGGACAATAAAGGCAGTCCTAGACTCTACTATATTTCACACAAAGCCTGTTCAACGACCTTATGGCGCCATGAACCTCTAATGGGGACCGCCCGTGCCGCTTAGGTGATCAGAGCAACGTTTTACCAAATGCGGCTTCGAAACACGAGGATCCATATATATTTCATTAGCCCAATAAAGCACGCGGACTTCTACATATAATCAACACCTCACCCTACCAGGATTTAAACCCACAATCTTATAATTGTGACCGGGGAACGCTACCTCTGGGCCACCAGGAAAATAAAAGCAGTCCTAGACTTTGCTATATTTCACACAAAGCCTGTTCAACGAGCTTATGGCGCCGTGAACCTCTAATGGGGACCACCCGTGCCGCTTAGGTGATCAGAGCAACGTTTTACCAAATGCGGCTTCAAAACACGAGGATCCATATATATTTCATTTGACCAATAAAGCAAGCGGCTTCTACATATGATCAACACCTCACCTCACCAGGATTCGAACCCACGATCTTCTAATTGTGACCGGGGAACGCTACCTCTGGGCCACCAGGACAATAAAAGCAGTCCTAGACTCTGCTATATTTCACAAAAAGCCTGTTCAACGAGCTTATGGCGCTGTGAACCTCTAATGGGGACCATCCGTGCCGCTTAGGTGATCAGAGCAACGTTTTACCAAATCCGACTTCGAAACACAAGGATCCATATATATTTCATTAGAATACGCACGTGGACTTCTACATATAATCAACACCTCACTCCACCAGGATTCGAACCCACGATCTTATAATTGTGACCGAGGCGCTACCTATGGGCCACCAGGACACTATAAGCAGTCCTAGACTCTGATATATTTCACACAAAGCCTGTTCAACGAGCTTATGGCGCTGTGAACCACTATAGGGGACCACCCGTGCCGCTTAGGTGATCAGAGCAACGTTTTACCAAATGCGGCTTCAAAACACGAGGATCCATTTATATTTCATTAGCCCAATAAAGCACGCGGACTTCTACATATAATCAACGCCTCACCCCACCAGGATTTGAAGCCACGATCTTATAATTGTGACCGGGGAACACTACCTCTGGGCCACCAGGACAATAAAACCAGTCCTAGACTCTGCTATATTTCACACAAAGCCTGTTCAACGAGCTTATGGCGCCGTAAACCTCTAATGGGGACCATCCGTGCCGCTTAGGTGATCAGAGCAACGTTTTATCAAATCCGGCTTTGAAACACAAGGATCCATATATATTTCATTATCCCAATAGAGCATGCGGACTTCTACATATAATCAACACCTCACTCCACCAGGATTCGAACCCACGATCTTATAATTGTGACCAAGGAACGCTACCTATGGGCCACTGTAAAGGCCTAGGACTTAGGGATAGAAATACCTTACCAGGCTAATCAGGATCTTAATAAAGGAAAGTCAAGGACCATGGTTTTCCGAGGAATAACAAACAACCGTTAGAGATGGGCATCTCTTTACTATAAAAATATAACACAAAACTCTGACACCACTCAACAAACATCAAATAATTACGGGAGTCAAACAATTAATGGAAGCAAACAATTAAAGGAATCAAACAAATAATGGGAGTCAGCAATTAATTGAATCAAACAATTAAATGGAGTCAACAATTGATAGAATCGAACAATAAAGGGGAGTCAGCAATTAATGGAATCAAACAATGAACAAATATTTCCTACGGCAGTGGCCCTGGGGGAAGGTTCTGGAACACGGTGATGCACACTCAGGGCAGGGAAGCGTCCATTCACTCCACACTCAGCAACGTCTTGAAAAGGCAGAACACCGGGGCACCGACGGAATGTGATGAACTGATGGTCGTGGTATGCGGTAGTGGTAGATGACCAGAGAGTTGGCAGTTGATAGGTGAAGGTCTGGGAACACAGCCCACGAGTCCAGGACCTATGATGAGATCACAGCCAGAATTTGACGGACAGCAGGGTAGCTAGATACTGACGGTATGGCGGCTGGGTTGAATCTGCTCGTGGCGGAGATAGTCGCTGCCGTTATCACCTCCGTCCAACCACCCCAAGTGTCGTCTGCACCAGCAAACGAGCGAGTTAGCAACGGTAACTAGCCGGAGGATCGTTTCCGCCCTTACAGCCACCAGGACACTATAAGCAGTCCTAGACTCTGTTATATTTCACACAAAGCCTGTTCAACGAGCTTATGGCGCTGTGAACCACTATAGGGGACCACCCGTGCCGCTTAGGTGATCAGAGCAACGTTTTACCAAATGCGGCTTCGAAACACTAGGATCCATATATATTTCATTAGCCCAATAAAGCACGCGGACTTCTACATATAATCAACACCTCACCCCACCAGGATTTGAACCCATGATCTTATAATTGTGACCGGGGAACGCTACCTCTGGGCCACCAGGACAATAAAGGCAGTCCGAGACTCTACTATATTTCACACAAAGCCTGTTCAACGACCTTATGGCGCCATGAACCTCTAATGGGGACCGCCCGTGCCGGTTAGGTGATCAGAACAACGTTTTACCAAATGCGGCTTCGAAACACGAGGATCCATATATATTTCATTAGCCCAATAAAGCACGCGGACTTCTACATATAATCAACACCTCACCCTACCAGGATTTAAACCCACAATCTTATAATTGTGACCGGGGAACGCTACCTCTGGGCCACCAGGAAAATAAAAGCAGTCCTAGACTTTGCTATATTTCACACAAAGCCTGTTCAACGAGCTTATGGCGCCGTGAACCTCTAATGGGGACCACCCGTGCCGCTTAGGTGATCAGAGCAACGTTTTACCAAATGCGGCTTCAAAACACGAGGATCCATATATATTTCATTTGACCAATAAAGCAAGCGGCTTCTACATATGATCAACACCTCACCTCACCAGGATTCGAACCCACGATCTTCTAATTGTGACCGGGGAACGCTACCTCTGGGCCACCAGGACAATAAAAGCAGTCCTAGACTCTGCTATATTTCACAAAAAGCCTGTTCAACGAGCTTCTGGCGCTGTGAACCTCTATTGGGGACCATCCGTGCCGCTTAGGTGATCAGAGCAACGTTTTACCAAATCCGGCTTCGAAACACAAGGATCCATATATATTTCATTAGCCCAATAGAGCACGTGGACTTCTACATATAATCAACACCTCACTCCACCAGGATTCGAACCCACGATCTTATAATTGTGACCGAGGAACGCTACCTATGGGCCACCAGGACACTATAAGCAGTCCTAGACTCTAATATATTTCACACAAATCCTGTTAAACGAACTTATGGAGCTGTGAACCACTATAGGGGACCACCCGTGCCGCTTAGGTAATCAGAGCAACGTTTTATAGAATGCGGCTTCAAAACACGAGGATCCATATATATTTCATTAGCCCAATAAAGCACGCGGACTTCTACACATAATCAACGCCTCACCCAATCAGGATTTGAAACCACGATCTTATAATTGTGACCGGGGAACGCTACGTCTGGGCCACCAGGACAATAAAAGCAGTCCTAGACACTGCTATATTTCATACAAAGGCTGTTCAAAGAGCTTATGGCGCCGTGAACCTCTCATGGGGACCACCCATGCCGCTTAGGTGATCAGAGCAACGTTTTACCAAATGCGGCTTCGAAACACGAGGATCCATATATATTTCATTAGCCCAATAAAGCATGCGGACTATTCCATATAATCAACACCTCACCCCACCAGGATTCAAACCCACGATCTTCTAATTGTGACCGGGGAACGCTACCTCTGGCCCACCAGGACAATAAAAGCAGTCCTAGACTCTGCTATTTTTCACACAAAGCCTGTTCAACGAGCTTATGGCTCCGTGAACCTCTAATGGGGACCACCCATGCCGCTTAGGTGATCATAGCAACGTTTTACCAAATGCGGCTTCGAAAC